>NC_135234.1:465958703-466258703 GCF_051348905.1 Ranitomeya variabilis | reverse complement strand
TCAGTCAAGACCACCACCTGGTGTCTAGCACCCTCAAGCCAATGACGCCACTCCTCAAATGCCCACTTCATGGCCAAGAGCTCCCGATTTCCAACATCATAATTTCGCTCAGCGGGCGAAAACTTTCGAGAGAAAAACGCACATGGTCTCATCACTGAGCAGTCAGGACCTTTCTGCGACAAAACTGCACCTGCTCCGATCTCGGAAGCATCCACTTCAACCTGGAACGGGAGCGAAACATCAGGCTGGCGCAACACAGGAGCAGAAGAAAAGCGGCGCTTAAGCTCCCGAAAGGCCTCCACAGCCGCAGAGGACCAATTAGCAACATCAGCACCCTTCTTGGTCAAATCAGTCAAAGGTTTAGCAATGGCAGAAAAACCCGCTATGAATCGGCGATAGAAATTAGCAAATCCCAAGAATTTCTGAAGACTCTTTAGAGAAGTAGGTTGTATCCAATCACAAATAGCCTGAACCTTAACAGGGTCCATCTCCATAGATGAAGGGGAAAAAATATATCCCAAAAAGGAAATTCTCTGAACCCCAAAAATACACTTTGAGCCCTTCACAAATAGAGAATTAGCTCGTAAAACCTGAAAAACTCTCCTGACCTGTTGAACATGAGATTCCCAGTCCTCCGAAAAAATCAAAATATCATCCAAATACACAATCATAAATTTATCCAGATATTCACGGAAAATATCGTGCATAAAGGACTGAAAAACGGAAGGGGCATTCGCGAGACCGAAAGGCATTACCAAATACTCAAAATGGCCTTCAGGCGTATTAAATGCGGTCTTCCACTCATCCCCCTGCTTAATCCGCACCAAATTATACGCACCACGTAGATCGATCTTAGTGAACCACTTCGCCCCCTTTATGCGAGCAAAAAGATCAGTCAGTAAAGGTAACGGGTACTGGTATTTAACTGTAATCTTATTCAGAAGTCGATAGTCGATACAAGGTCTCAATGAACCATCCTTTTTACCCACAAAGAAAAACCCTGCCCCCAGTGGAGACAAAGAGGGGCGAATATGACCCTTTTCCAAAGATTCTCTGATATACTCCCGCATAGCAGTATGTTCAGGTACAGACAAATTAAACAAGCGACCCTTAGGAAATTTACTACCGGGAATCAACTCAATAGCGCAGTCACACTCTCTGTGAGGGGGGAGAGAATCAGTTTTAGGCTCCTGAAAGACATCATAAAAATCTGACAGAAATGCTGGGATCTCAGAGGGAGTAGATGAAGAAATGGGAACCAAAGGTGCATCCCCATGAATCCCCTGACATCCCCAGCTCAGCACAGACATTGATCTCCAGTCCAAGACTGGATTATGAATTTGTAACCATGGTAATCCAAGTACTAATACGTCATGTAGATTATATAACACAAGGAAACGAATAATCTCCTGATGGTCTGGGGAAAGATGCATAGTCACTTGTGTCCAATATTGTGGTTTATTGCTAGCCAAAGGTGTAGAATCAATACCCTTTAAGGGAATAGAAACCTCCAGAGGCGCTAAATCAAACCCACAACGCTTGGCAAAGGACCAATCCATGAGACTCAGAGCGGCGCCAGAATCCACATAAGCATCCACAGTAACAGATGATAAAGTACAAATCAATGTCACGGACAAAAGAAATTTAGACTGCAAGGTACCCATAGAAAAAGATTTATCAACCTTTTTATCAACCTTCTTTATGCGTTTAGAGCATGCTGATATAACATGAGCTGGATCTCCACAATAGAAGCACAACCCATTTTTGCGCCTGTAATTCTGTCGTTCGCCTCTAGACAATACACTATCGCATTGCATATGCTCTGGTGCCTTTTCAGAGGTCACCGCCAAATGATGCACAGGTTTTTGCTCAGAAGATACCGCCATATGGTGCACAGGTTTTTGCTCAGAAGATACCGCCATATGGTGCACAGGTTTTTGCTCAAAAGATACCGCCATATGGTGCACAGATTTTTGCTCAGAAGATACCGCCATATGGTGCACAGATTTGCGCTCCCGTAAACGCCGATCAATCTGGATAGCCAATTTCATGGCATCATTCAGACCTGTAGGCACAGGGAACCCCACCATGACATCCTTCACGGCATCAGAGAGACCTTCTCTGAAATTAGCAGCTAGAGCGCACTCATTCCATTTAGTAAGCACCGACCATTTACGAAATTTTTGGCAGTATATCTCAGCTTCATCTTGCCCTTGGGAAAGAGCTATCAAGGCTTTCTCAGCCAAAATCTCTAAATTAGGTTCTTCATAAAGCAACCCCAAAGCCAGAAAAAATGCATCTACATTTAATAACGCAGGATCCCCTGGCGACAATGCAAATGCCCAACTTTGTGGGTCACCCCGCAATAGAGAAATAACAATTTTAACCTGTTGCGCAGGATCACCAGCAGAGTGAGATTTCAGAGACAAAAACAATTTACAATTCTCTCTGAAATTCAAAAAACGGGATCTGTCTCCGGTAAAAAATTCAGGCATAGGGATCTTAGGTTCAGACATTGGAGCACGTATAACAAAATCTTGTAAGTTCTGGACCTTTGTAGCCAGGTTATTCAGACCTGCAACCAAACTCTGTGGATCCATGATTCAAACAGGTGTAACCAAAGCCATTCAGAGATTAAGAGGAGAGGAAAAAAAAAAAAAAAAGGCTGACGACTGCAGTTTAAGCAAGGAGTACAAATAAGCACTAAGGTGCACTTTCCAAACACAGAAGGAAAAAAAAACCTTTTCATATCCTTTCCTGCTTTAGTGCATAGTTTTAACACATGTGGGCCGGCCAAACTGTTATGATTTTCCCAATGGCAGGGAAATCAAAATAACAACGGACTAGCTCTCGGGGGATGGAAACTAAAGTGACAGTGACCTGAACCTGACACATCACTGGAAGTAGCCGGGGAGTGTTTCCTACGATGCCCTAGACACCGCGCGCCAGCCGGAGATCTAACTACCCCTATCAGAGGAATATACAGGCCTGCCTTACCTCCAGAGATGAACCCCAAAAGGAGATAGCAGCCCCCCACAGATATTGACGGTGAGTCAAGAGGAAAAGACATACGTAGGATGAACAGCAGATTTAGCACAGTGAGGTCCGCTTACTAGATAGCAGAAGTACAGGAAAGAGTCACTTCACGGTCAACTTCAAAACACTACTCAAAAACACCATCCTGAAATTACTTTAAAACTCCAGTGACAACTCATGCCACTGGAGTGGCAATTTCAGTCCACGAGAGCTTCCAGCTACAGAGAGTCACATTGCAAATAGCTGGACAAAAATAGCATAAACTAGAAACAAAATTCAACTTAGCTGAACAGGATCTTGAGGCAGGGGAATGCAACAGAATGCTACTGATACATTGTTGGCCGGCATCAGACCAGCAGCCAAGCAGCCTTAAATAGGAAACTCCCCTAATGGGTGTCAACAGGTGATCAAGGATAGAAGAAGGCAAATAAGTGGCACTACCATAAAACACCACCGGGGGAGCCCACAAACAGAATTCACAACACATACCTACTGTGAAGCATGGTGGTGGCAACATCATGCTTTGGGCTGTTTCTCTGCAAAGCGACCAGGACAACTGATCCGAGTACAAGAAAGAATGAATGGGACCGTGTATCGTGAGATTTTGAGTGCAAACCTCCTTCCATCAGCAAGGGCATTGAACATGAAACATGGATGGGTCTTTGAGCATGATAACAATCCCAAGCGCACCACCAGGGCAATGAAGGAGTGGCTTTGTAAGAAGTAAATGAAGGTCCTGGAGTGGCTTAGCCAGTCTCCAGATCTCAACCCCATAGAAACCCTTTGGAGAGAGTTGAAAGTCCGTGTTGTCCAGCAACAGGCCCAAAACATTACTGCTCTAGAGGAGATCTGCATGGAGGAATGGGCCAACATACTACCAACAGTGTGTGCCAACCTTGTGAAGACTTACAGAAAACGTTTGAGTTCTGTCATTGCCAACAAAGGATATACAGTATAACAAAATATTGAAATCAACTTTTGTTAACGACCAAATACTTATTTTCCAGCATAATTTGCAAAATAAGTCTTGACCAAATCAGACAAGGTGATTTTCTGGATTTATTTTCACATTTTGACTCTCATAGTTGTGGTCTACCTATAATGTCAATTACAGGCCTCTCTCATCTTTTTAAGCGGGAGAACTTGCACAATTGGTGGCTGACTAAATACTTTTTTCCCCCACTGTATACTCCGAGTATAAAGCCAACCCAATTATAAACCGAGGCACCTAATTTTACCACAAAAAACTGGGAAAACTTATTGACTCGAGTATAAGTATTGTCCCCTCATCCACATCCTTGTATGCACAGCCCCATCTCCATCCTGGTATGCGTGCCCCCCTCATCCCCATCCTGGTATGCACGGCCCCTCATACCTATCCTGGTAATCACTGCCCCCTCATCCCCATCCTGGTATGCATGGCCCTCTCTTCCCTATCCTGGTATGCAAGGCCCCCTCATCCTTATCCTGGTATGCACGGCCTCCTCATCCCTATCCTTGTATGTACAGCCTCCTCATTCCTACCTTGGTATGCATGGTCTCCTCATCCCTATCCTGATATGCACAGCCTTCTCATCCCTTTCCTTGTATGATTGACCCCCATCAAAAAACAGTAAAAATAAACCATTATACTTAGCTTTTTGCCCTCCTTTGGCGCGTCTTGTTCTGGTGCCAGCAGCTGCTTTATGCTTGTAAGCAGCGCATGGCAGAGATGGCATGTGCTGCTCACAAGCATAGTACAGCTGCCGGAATACTCACCGCGGAACTATGTGTGTGGAGGACAGTGAGTATTAAGTAGCGTGCACAGTGTGAGTAGCCAGGCAGGCGCATGTGCCGCTACCTAAGAGAAATAAATATTCACCTCTCTCCATGCCCATGGGTGTGGAGAGAGGTGAATTCTCATTTCTCTTAAGTAGCGGGCACACGTGACCGCCCGGCAGCTGCAGGAGCCGCTGCTGTGGCTGACACTGTGCACGCTATTACAGAGAAATGAATATTCATTGCCTGTGCAGTGTATATTCATTTCTCTTTAGCAGCAGGCACAGGAGTTAGCCTGCTCCTGCCTCCTGTGACCCGATGCTCTGCCACTACCCCTTCTTCTTCTGGACAGCTTACTCAAGTATAAGTCTAGGGGGGCATTTTCAGCACAAAAAAATGTGCTGAAAAACCCGGCTTATACTCAAGTATATATAATATATAACTTGGATCCAGAATTGTAACCCGTTTTCACCTCTGCAAGTTGTGGTGGGAGAAGAAAAACTGCAATGATGTGGTCCCATACACTGCATAGTACACAGAGATGGATTCCTGCTCTTCATTTCCTAAGTTTGTACATAGAAAGAAGCAGCAGCAACATGAAGGAAGTAAAACAGAAAAACTGAGCTGTGAAGTTGTGAATCAAGGTCTGGAGTGAGTACAACACTTGTGATGGTGGGTGAACATGATCAGTAAAAGCTGCGTACTTCCACAGCGTCCAACCCACAGCATCCAGATGTTATAGCATAGTGGATTGGAATTCAAGAAATCAAGAATGTCAAGAATATCCACATTTTGCGCTCCCGTGCGGTCGGCGGGCACGTCAAAATACCGCATGCGGACGCATCCGCATACAACTCATGTCCCTGCGTACCCAATGTCAAAGATAGGAACACAGGAAGATACAGGACGCATGTGGAAGTAGGTGGAGCATAGGCGGAGCTTAAAGGAGGAAGTACACAGCTATACGCAGACCAGCCAAACGCAATTGTGAACTTAGCATTATTGAGGATGATTTTAAACAAGTGTATCCAATACATTTTGATTTTAAATTAAATTGTTTTCTCAGTTGATGAACGGTTCATGACGAGTCTACATTACTGTGGGCACTTTTTACTAATCTCATTATTTCACTACTTTGACTGACACCACTATGAGCATTATCGCTGTACTGTAACATTATTCTTTGCATTTTTCCTTTGTATTAGAAAAACTAAAATAATGCACATCCCTAAACTTATTGCTGAAGGTTGCCATGGGAGAATGGGGCTGAATTTTAAGTCTTCTTGTACGGCTTTATGGTTACTTGTTACATTTCTGATTTAACATTTAATTTTATATGAGGACATCTCCATTTGCACAAATGTAAAATAATCTAAGGACTTTATTTGCTGTGAAGTAGGTTTCTCCAGGGTCAGTGCACATTATTACTATTGCATTATAATTTCATTGCTCATTTGAGATACTATTAGCAAGTGCAGATAAACAAATCTCTAGCTAATGAAATTGGAATTTATTAGAATGCTCTTAGGAACATATTCTGATGAGCTTGTTGATCTGATGCCACCTTCTGAAGCTCATTATGTGACAATGGTAATTAATGGGAATCTGTCACCCCAAAATTTGCCTATAAGCTGTGGCCACCGGCATCAGGGGCTTATCTACAGCATTCTGTAATGCTGTAGATAAGCCCCAATGTAACCTGAAAGAGAAGAAAAGCAAGTTAGATTATACTCACCTGGGGGGCGGTCCGATCTGATGGGTGTTGTGGTCCGGTCTGGGGCCTCCCATCTTCATACGATGATGTCCTCTTCTTTGCTTCCTGCCATGGCTCCTGCGTGGGCGCACTTTATCTGCCCTGTTGAGGGCAGAGCAAAGTACTGCAGTGCGTAGGCGCCGGGCCTCTCTGACCTTTCTCGGCGCCTGCGCACTGCAGTACTTTGCTCTGCCCTCAACAGGGCAGATAAAGTATGCCTGCGCAGGAGCCGCGGCAGGAAGCAAAGAAGAGGACGTCATCGTATGAAGATGGGAGGTGCTGGACCAGGACCTCGATGCCCATCGGACCGGACTGCATCGGGGCCGCCCCTGGGTGAGTATAATCTGACTTGTTTTCCTTATCTTACAGGTTACATCGGGGGCTTATCTACAGCATTACAGAATGCTGTAGATAAGCCCCTGATGCCGGTGACTGCAGCTTATAGGCGAATTTTGGGGTGACAGATTCCCTTTAACCCCTTTACCCTGAAGGGTGGTTTGCACGTTAAAGACCGGGCCAATATTTACAATTCTGACCACTGTCCCTTTATAAGGTTATAACTCTGGAATGCTTCAACAGATCCTGGTGATTCTGACATTGTTTTCTCAAGAAATACTGGGCTTCATGATACTGGTAAAATTTATTTGATATTACCTGCGTTTATTTGTGAAAAAAATGGAAATTTGGCACAAATTTTGAAAATGTCGCAACTTTCCAAATTTCAATTTTTATGCAATTAAATCACAGAGATATGTCACACAAAATACTTAATAAGTAACATTTCCCACATGTTTACTTCACATCAGCACAATTTTGGAACCAATTTTTTTTTGTTCGGGAGTTAAAAGGGTTAAAAGTTGACCAGCAATTTATCATTTTTTTTAGGGACCACATCACATTTGAAGTCATTTTGAGGGGTCTATATGATAAAAAATAACCAAGTGTGACACCATTCTAAAAACTGCACCCCAGAAAGTGCTCACAACCGCATTAAAGAAGTTTATTAACCCTTCAGGTGTTTCACGGGAATTTTTGGAATGTTAAAAAAAAAATGAACATTTAACTTTTTTTCACAAAAAATTTACTTCAGCTCCAATTTGTTTTATTCTACCAAGGGTAACAGGAGAAAATGGACCCCAAAAGTTGTTGTACAATTTGTCCTGAGTACGCAGACACCCCATATGTGGGGGTAAACCACTGTTTGGGCGCATGGCAGAGCTCGGAAGGGAAGGAGCGCCATTTGACTTTTCAATGCAAAATTGACTGGAATTGAGATGGGACACCATGTTGCGTTTGGAGAGCCACTGATGTGCCTAAACATTGAAACCCCCACAAGTGACACCATTTTGGTAAGTAGACCCCCTAAGAAACTTATCTAGATGTGTGGTGAGCACTTTGACCAACCAAGTGCTTCACAGAAGTTTATAATGCAGAGCCGTAAAAATAAAAAATCATATTTTTCACAAAAATGACCTTTTCGCCCCAAATTTTTTATTTTCCCAAGGGTAAGAGAAGAAATTAGACCCAAAAAGTTGTTGAACAATTTGTCCTGAGTATGCTGATACCCCATATGTGGGAGTAAACCACTGTTTGGGCGCAAGGGAGAGCTCGGAAGGGAAGGAGCGCCGTTTGACTTTTCAAAGCAAAATTGACAGGAATTGAGATGGGATGCCATGTTGCGTTTGGAGAGCCACTGATGTGCCTAAACATTGAAACCCCCCACAAGTGACACCATTTTGGAAAGTAGACCCCCTAAGGAACTTATCGAGATGTGTGGTGAGCACTTTGACCCACCAAGTGTTTCACAGAAGTTTATAATATAGAGCCGTAAAAATAAAAAAATTAAAAATTCCCACAAAAATGGGAAACATGGGACGCCATGTTGCGTTTGGAGAGCCACTGATATGCCTAAACATTGAAAGCCCCCACAAGTGACCCCACATTGGAAACTAGACCCCCCAAGGAACTTATCTAGATGTATTGTGAGAACTTTGAACCCCCAAGAGTTTTACTATAGTTTATAACGCAGAGCCGTGAAAATAAAAAATCCTTTTTTTTCCACAAAAATTATATTTAGCCCCCAGTTTTGTATTTTTCCAAGGGTAACAGTTGAAATTGAACCCCAAAAGTTGTTGTCCAATTTGTCCTGAGTACGCTGATACCCAATATGTGGGGGGAACCACCGTTTGGGCGCATGGAAGAGCTCGGAAGGGAAGGAGTGCAATTTGGAATGCAGACTTAGATGGATTTGTCTGCAGGCGTCACGTTGCATTTGCAGAGCTCCTGTTGTAACTAAACAGTAGAAACCCACCACAAGTGACACCATATTGGTAGACCCACCAAGAAACTTATCTAGATGTGTTGTGAGATCTTTGAACCCCCAGGTGTTTCACTACAGTTTATAACGCAGAGCCGTGAAAATAAAATAAAAAATTTTCCCACAAAAATTATTTTTTAGCCCCCAGTTATGTATTTTCCCAAGGGTAACAGGAGAAATTGGACCCCAAAAGTTGTTGTACAATGTGTCCTGAGTACGATGATACCCCATATGTTGGGGTAAACCCTTGTTTGGGCACACGGGAGAGCTCAGAAGGGAAGGAGCAATGTTCTACTTTTCCAACGCAGAATTGGCTGGAATTGAGATCGGACGCCATGTCGTGTTTGGAGAGCCCCTGATGTGCCTAAACAGTGGAAACACCCAATTATAACTGAAACCCTAATGCAAACACACCCCTAACCCTAATCTCAACGGTAACCCTAACCACACCCCTAACCCTGACACACCCTAACCCTAATCCCAACCCTATTCCCAACCAAAAATGTAATCTAAACCCTAACTCTAACTTTAGCCCTAACCCTAACTTTAGCCCCAACCCTAACTTTAGCCCCAACCCTAACAGTAGCCCTAACCCTAGCCCCAACCCTAACCCTAACCCTAGCCCCAACCCTAACCCTAACCCTAGCCCTAACCCTAACCTGAGCCCTAACTTTAACCCTAGCCCTAACCCTAACCCTAGTCCTAACTCTAACCCTAGCCCTAACCCTAACCCTAGCCCTAACCCTAGCCCTAACCCTAATGGGAAAATGGAAATAAATACATTTTTTAATTTTTTTAATTTTTCCATAACTAAGGGGGTGATGAAGGGGGATTTGATTTACTTTTATAGCGGGTTTTTTAGTGGATTTTTATGATTGGCTGCCGTCACACACTAAAAGACGCTTTTTATTGCAAAAAATATTTTTTGTGTTACCATATTTTGAGAGCTATATTTTTTCCATATTTTGGTCCACAGAGTCATGAAAGGTCTTTTTTTTTGCGGGATGAGTTGATGTTTTTATTGGTAACATTTTCGGGCACATGACATTTTTTGATCGCTTTTTATTCCGATTTTTGTGAGGCAGAATGACCAAAAAACAGCTATTTATGAATTTCTTTTGGGGGGGCGTTTATAACGTTCCGCATCTGGTAAAATAGATAAAGCAGTTTTATTCTTCGGGTCAGTACGATTGCAGCGATACCTCATTTATATCATTTTTTTATGTTTTGGCGCTTTTATACGATAAAAACTATTTCATAGAAAAAATAATTATTATTACATCACTTTATTCTGAGGACTATAACTTTTTAATTTTTTTGCTGATTATGGTTTATGGCAGCTCATTTTTTGCGGGACAAGATGACATTTTCAGCGGTACCATGATTATTTATATCCGTCTTTTTGATCGCGTGTTATTCCCCTTTTTGTTCGGCAGTATGATAATAAAGCGTTGTTTTTTGCCTTGGTTTTTTTTTTTAACGGTGTTCACTGAAGGGGTTATCTAGTGGGACAGTTTTATAGGTCGAGTCGTTATGGACGCGGCGATACTAAATATGTGTACTTTTATTGTTCTTTATTATTATTTAGATAAAGGAATGTATTTATTGGAACAATATTTTTTTTATTATTATTATTTATTTAGGAATTATTTTTTTTTCACACATGTAATTTTTTTTTTTTTTTACTTTTTTACTTTGCCCCAGGGGGGACATCACGGTAAAGTGACAGATCGCTGATCTGACACTTTGCTGTGCACTGTGTCAGATCAGCGATCTGACATGCACAGCAGGGAGGCTTCCCGGCGCCTGCTCTGAGCAGGCGCTGTGAAGCCACCTCCCTGCAGGACCCGGATGCAGCCCCACGGCCATTTTGGATCCGGGGCCTGCAGGGAGGAGACGCATGGTACAAGGTGAGCACATCGCCTTGTACCGATCGTCTCAGGGAAGAATGAAGGGAGCCCCCTCCCTGCGCGATGCTTCCCTGTACTGCCGGAACACTGCGATCATGTTTGATCGCAGTGTGCCGGGGGTTAATGTGCCGGGGCGGTCCGTGAACGCTCCTGGCACATAGTGCCGGATGTCATCTGCGATAGTGAGCTGACACCCGGCCGCGATCAGCCGCGCTCCCCCCGTAAGCGCAGCTGATCGCGCTGGACGTACTATTCCGTCCTTGGGAAGTAGGTCCCACCCCACATGGACGGAATAGTACGTCCAATGGCAGAAAGGGGTTAAAGAAAACTGTTGAGTTTAGATCAATGTTAAATAATCCACGTGGGTGTCTGCTGATATATAGTTAAATATGTCTTTGCATACAGCACCCACAATGCAATTTTATACTTGACCATCTTCAAGGCTACAGTGGCAAAGTAGGCATTAACCCCTTTCTGACTTTTTAGTACTTTCGTTTTTTCCTCTTCCTTTTCCTAGAGCCACACTTTCGTATATTTCAGTCAATATGAGGGCTTGTTTTTGGCTGGATGGTGCTATCAAACAGGCATAGTTTTTTTTTCTTCTTTAAGAAATGAGAAAAAAAATAATAATTTTTGTTGCCATTTTCCAAGACTTGTAACATTTTACATTTTTGGTTAAAGGAATTATTTGAATGATGTCTGATACATTTTTATGTATACCATTATGGGGTAGATGCAATGTTTTGTTATTGTTAATTATTATATTATTAATGTCTTCTTACTGCATTTTTTTGCTGCACTGTCCAAAACACCTGGCAATTCAGATTTTTTTAATTTATTTTTTCATTATGCTATCTATCGATCAGATTCATTAATTTTGTATTTTGATAGATCAGACTTATATGGATGTGGAGATACCATATATTTATATATTTCTATTTTATTATGTTTTTATTTGTATGGGGAATAAGGGAGGTGATTCTAAAAAAAAATCGTTTTTAAAACATTTATTTTACTTTTTTATCATATTTTGTAGTCCCTGTTATGATCCGGTGACTTTGGAGCCGCATGAACTGTCTCTGGAGTAGGTGGAAACTGTATTGACCGCAAAACCTGAACTAACACCGCAACTAGAAGTAGCCGTGGGGTGTGCCTAACAAACCCTCGACACCTCGACACAGCCGGAGGACTAAATACCCCTATAGATGGAAATAGGAATACTACCTTGCCTCAGAGCAGAACCCCAAAGGATAGGCAGCCCCCCATGAATATTGACTGTGAGTAGGAGAGGAAAGACACACGCAGGCAGAAAACAGGATTCAGCAAAAGAGGCCACTGTAGCTAAATAGGGAAAGATAGGAAAGAATACTAAGCGGTCAGTATTAAAACCCTTCCAAAAATATCCACAGCAGGTAATACAAAAAGTTCCACAATCTAACTAAAGACATGGAATGTATATCTGCCACTCCAGAGAATCCAACAAGATTGAGAAAATACTGACACAATCTAAGCTGGACAAAAAAAACACTGAATAGCACAGAATTATTAAGCACACAGCATGTGTGCCACAGAAACAAAACCAGACACTTATGTTTGCTGATTTGGCAGAAGGCAGAAGGAACCAAACCAGGACCAAAACCTCCCAACAACCATGGTCAACTGGCAAGGACTAATGAATCCTGCACGCCTAAATACCCCAGTCAGAACTGCAATCAGCAGATACACCTGACCAGGACTGCAACTCAGGGACAACTGCATTACCACCTACAACCACCGGAGGGAGCCCAAAAGCAGAATTCACAACAGTACCCCCCCTTGAGGAGGGGTCACCGAACCCTCACCAGAGCCCCCAGGCCGATCAGGACGAGCCAGATGAAAAGCATGAACCAAATCTGCAGCATGGACATCAGAGGCAAAAACCCAAGAATTATCCTCCTGGCCATACCCCTTCCATTTGACAAGATACTGAAGCCTCTGCCTCGAAAAACGAGAATCCAAAATCTTCTCAACCACATACTCCAACTCCCCATCAACCGACACAGGGGCCGGAGGATCAACAGAGGGAACAACGGGTACCACATATTTCCGCAATAAAGATCTATGGAAGACATTATGGATAGCAAAAGAGGCCGGAAGCGACAATCGAAAAGACACCGGATTAATAATCCCAGAAATCTTATAAGGACCAATAAACCGAGGCTTAAACTTAGGAGAAGAAACCTTCATAGGAACATGACGGGAAGACAACCAGACCAGATCCCCAACCTGAAGCCGGGAACCAACACACCGACGACGGTTAGCAAAACGTTGAGCCTCCTCCTGAGACAACACCAAATTGTCCACCACATGAGCCCAAATCTGCTGCAACCTGTCAACCACCGAATCCACACCAGGACAGTCAGAAGGCTCAACCTGCCCAGAAGAAAAACGAGGATGAAAATCAAAATTACAAAACAAAGGCGAAACCAAAGTAGCCGAACTATCCCGATTATTAAGGGCAAACGCGGCCAATGGCAAAAAGGCCACCCAATCATCCCGATCAGCAGACACAAAGCATCTCAAATAAGTCTCCAAGGTCTGATTAGTTCGCTCAGTTTGGCCATTTGTCTGAGAATGAAATACAGAGGAAAAAGATAAATCAATGCCCAGCCTAGCACAAAAGGCCCGCCAAAACCTAGAAACAAACTGGGAACCTCTGTCAGACACAATATTCTCCGGAATACCATGCAAATGAACCACATGCTGAAAAAACAACAAAACTAAATCTGAAGAGGAAGGCAATTTAGGCAAAGGCACCAAATGAACCATCTTAGAAAACCGGTCACAAACAACCCAGATAACCGACATCCTCTGGGAAACCGGAAGATCAGAAATAAAATCCATAGAAATATGCGTCCAGGGCCTCTCGGGGACCGGCAATGGCAAAAGCAACCCACTAGCACAGGAACAACAAGGCTTGGCCCGCGCACAAGTCCCACAGGACTGCACAAAAGAACGCACATCACGTGATAAAGAAGGCCACCAAAAGGACCTACCAACCAAGTCTCTGGTACCAAAAATACCAGGATGACCAGCCAACACAGAACAGTGAACCTCAGAAATCACTCTACTAGTCCATCTGTCAGGAACAAACAGTTTCCCCACTGGACAACGATCAGGTCTGTCAGCCTGAAATTCCTGAAGAACCCGTCGTAAATCAGGGGAAATAGCAGAAAGAACCACCCCTTCTTTCAGAATGCCGACCGGTTCAAGGACCTCAGGAGAATCAGGCAAAAAACTCCTAGAAAGGGCATCAGCCTTAATATTCTTGGAACCCGGAAGATACGAGACCACAAAATCAAAATGGGAAAAAAACAAGGACCATCGAGCCTGTCTAGGATTCAGCCGCTTGGAAGACTCGAGGTAAATCAAATTCTTATGATCGGTCAAGACCACAATACGGTGCTTAGCTCCCTCAAACCAATGTCGCCACTCCTCAAATGCCCACTTCATAGCCAACAACTCCCGATTGCCGACATCATAATTGCGTTCAGCAGGCGAAAATTTATGGGAAAAGAATGCACACGGTTTCGTCAAGGAACCAACGTGATCCCTCTGGGACAAAACGGCCCCTGCGCCAATCTCAGAAGCGTCAATCTCAACCTGAAATGGAAGGGAAACATCTGGTTGGCGCAACACCGGAGCAGAAGTAAATCGACGTTTAAGCTCCTGAAAGGCAGAAACAGCCGAAGAGGACCAATTCGCCACATCAGTGCCTTTTTTCCTCAAATCGGTCAAGGGTTTAACCACGCTGGAAAAGTTAGCAATGAAACGGCGATAAAAATTTGCAAAACCCAAAAATTTCTGAAGGCTCTTTATGGACGTGGGTTGAATCCAATCATGAATGGCCTGAACCTTAACTGGATCTATCTCAATAGATGAAGGAGAAAAAATAAAACCCAAAAAAGAAACCTTCTGCACCCCAAAGAGACACTTAGACCCCTTCACAAACAAAGCATTGTCACGAAGGATCTGAAATACCATCCTGACCTGTTCCACATGAGACTCCCAATCATCAGAAAAAATCTAAATATCGTCCAAATATACAATCAAGAATTTATCAATATAAGTCCGGAAGATATCATGCATGAAAGATTGAAAAACAGATGGAGCATTAGTGAGCCCGAACGGCATCATAAGGTATTCAAAATGGCCTTCGGGCGTATTGAACGCAGTTTTCCATTCATCACCCTGCTTAATACGAACAAGATTATACGCCCCCCGAAGGTCAATCTTCGTAAACCAACTAGCCTGTTGTGAATTTACCTTTTGGCTCCCTCTAGTGGTTACTAGTGATTTGACTCTGGGTATGTCATTCATCCCTTGTATGCTCACCTGGGTCGTTAGGTCAGGGGTGTTGCTATATAAGCTCCCTGGACCTTCAGTTCAATGCCTGGCAACATTGTAATCAGAGCTAATCTGTTGTGCTCTTGTCTACTGATCCTGGTTCCTGCTAAATTAAGCTAAGTCTGCTTTCTTGCTTTTTGCTATTTGTTTTTGTTTGCATTTTTGTCCAGCTTGTACATAATCTGCATCCTAACCTTGCTGGAAGCTCTAGGGAGGCTGGAGTTCTCCCCCCGGGCCGTTAGACGGTTCGGTGGTTCTTGTATCTCCAGTGTGGAATTTTGTTAGGGTTTTTGTTGACCATATAAGTTATCTTACTACATTCTGCTATTAGCAAGTGGGCCTCTCTTTGCTAAACCTAGTTCATCTCTGTGTTTGTCATTTCCTCTTACCTCACCGTTATTATTTGTGGGGGGCTTGTATCCGACTTTTGGGGTCTATTCTCTGGAGGCAAGAGAGGTCTTTGTTTTCCTCTTCTAGGGGTAGTTAGTCCTCCGGCTGGCGCGAGACATCTAGCGACCAACGTAGGCATGTTCCCCGGCTACTTCTAGTGTTGGCGTTAGGAGTAGTTATATGGTCAACCCAGTTACCACTGCCCTATGAGCTGGATTTTTGTACGTCGCAGACTTACTTGTTCCTCTGAGACCCTCGCCATTGGGGTCAAAACAGTTTGCCAGGCCAGTATTAAATGTTAAATGCATTGCAGAAGCGGGATTATAAGAAAGAAAGTTCTGAGTTTTTTTTTCTCTCTCTCATTTTTTTTTCTTTTCCCCTTTACCTCTGAGTGGCTTGTGTTTGCTGCAGACATGAATGTCCAGACCTTGATTACAAGTGTGGACCAGCTTGCTGCTCGTGTGCAGGGCATACAAGAGTATGTTATCAGAAATCCTGTGTCAGAACCTAAGATACCGATTCCTGAACCGTTTTCCGGAGACCGATTTAAATTTAGAAATTTCAGGAATAATTGTAAATTGTTTTTGTCCCTGAAACCCTGTTCATCTGGAGACTCCGCTCAGCAAGTAAAAATTGTTATTTCTTTTTTACGGGGCGACCCTCAGGATTGGGCTTTCTCGCTGGCGCCAGGAGAGCCGGCATTGGCTGACATTGATGCGTTTTTTCTGGCGATCGGTTTGCTTTATGAGGAACCCAATCTTGAGATTCAGGCAGAAAAAGCCTTGCTGGCGATGTCTCCGGGCCAGGACGAGGCTGAAGTGTATTGCCAAAAATTTCGGAAATGGTCCGTGCTGACCCAGTGGAACGAGTGTGCATTGGCTGCAAATTTTAGAAATGACCTTTCTGAAGCCATTAAGAATGTGATGGTGGGTTTTCCCATTCCCACAGGTCTGAATGATTCTATGGCCCTGGCTATTCAAATTGACCGGCGGTTGCGGGAGCGCAAGACCGCAAATTCCCTCATGGTGTTGTCTGAACAGGCACCTGATTTAATGCAATGTGATAGAATCCTGACTAGAAATGAGCGGAAAATTCATAGACGCCAGAATGGCTTGTGTTACTACTGTGGTGATTCTACACATGTTATCTCAGCATGCTCTAAACGTCTTACTAAGGTTGTCAGTCCGGTCGCCATTGGTAATTTGCAACCTAAGTTTATTCTATCTGTAACTTTGATTTGCTCACTGTCATCGTATCCTGTCATGGCGTTTGTGGACTCAGGTGCTGCCCTGAGCCTTATGGATCTGTCATTTGCCAAGCGCTGCGGATTTGTTCTTGAGCCATTGGAAAATCCTATCCCTCTTAGGGGTATTGATTCTACACCATTGGCAAAAAATAAACCGCAGTTTTGGACACAGGTTACCATGTGCATGACTCCCGAACATCGGGAGGTAATACGTTTTCTTGTTCTGCATAAAATGCATGATTTGGTTGTTTTGGGTTTGCCATGGTTACAGACCCATAATCCAGTCTTGGACTGGAAGGCTATGTCAGTGTCAAGTTGGGGCTGCCATGGAATTCATGGAGATTCCCTGCCCTTGTCTATTGCTTCTTCTACGCCTTCGGAAGTCACGGCGTATTTGTCTGATTATCAGGATGTCTTCAGCGAGTCTAAGTCCAGTGTACTGCCTCCTCATAGGGAATGTGACTGTGCAATAGATTTGATTCCTGGCAGTAAGTTTCCTAAGGGGAGACTGTTTAATCTGTCGGTACCTGAACATACCGCGATGCGTTCATATATCAAGGAGTCTCTTGAGAAGGGGCATATCCGTCCTTCTTCTTCCCCTCTTGGTGCGGGATTCTTTTTTGTGGCCAAAAAGGACGGATCTTTGAGGCCTTGTATTGACTATCGGCTTTTAAATAAGATCACTGTCAAATTTCAGTATCCTTTGCCGCTGTTGTCAGATTTGTTTGCCCGGATTAAAGGTGCCAAGTGGTTCACCAAGATAGACCTTCGTGGTGCGTACAACCTTGTGCGCATTAGGCAGGGCGATGAATGGAAAACCGAATTCAATACGCCCGAAGGTCATTTTGAGTACTTGGTGATGCCATTTGGGCTCTCTAATGCCCCTTCAGTTTTTCAGTCCTTCATGCATAACATTTTCCGGAAGTATCTGGATAAATTTTTGATTGTTTATCTGGATGATATTCTGGTTTTTTCTGATGATTGGGACTCGCATGTGGAGCAGGTCAGGATGGTTTTTGAGATTCTGCGTGAAAATTCATTGTTTGTAAAAGGCTCAAAGTGTCTCTTTGGTGTACAGAAGGTTCCCTTTTTGGGGTTCATTTTTTCCCCTTCTGCTGTGGAGATGGATCCAGTCAAGGTCCGAGCTATTCATGATTGGACTCAACCCTCGTCAGTTAAGAGTCTTCAGAAGTTCTTGGGTTTTGCTAACTTCTACCGTCGTTTTATCGCAAATTTCTCTAGCGTTGTTAAACCGCTGACGGATATGACCAAGAAAGGCTCTGATGTAGCTAACTGGGCTCCTGCTGCCGTGGAGGCTTTCCAGGAGTTGAAACGCCGGTTTACTTCGGCGCCTGTTTTGTGCCAGCCTGACGTCTCACTTCCCTTTCAGGTTGAGGTGGATGCTTCGGAGATTGGGGCAGGGGCCGTTTTGTCGCAGAGAGGCCCTGGTTGCTCTACTATGAGGCCTTGTGCCTTTTTCTCTAGGAAGTTTTCGCCGGCAGAGCGAAATTATAACGTGGGCAATCGGGAGTTGTTGGCCATGAAGTGGGCATTTGAGGAGTGGCGTCATTGGCTCGAGGGTGCTAAGCATCGTGTGGTGGTCTTGACTGATCACAAAAATCTGATGTATCTCGAGTCTGCTAAACGCCTGAATCCTAGACAGGCCCGCTGGTCATTGTTTTTCTCCCATTTTGACTTTGTGGTCTCGTATTTACCAGGTTCTAAGAATGTGAAGGCCGATGCTCTGTCTAGGAGCTTTGTGCCTGATGCTCCTGGAGTCGCTGAACCTGTGGGTATTCTTAAGGAAGGAGTTATCGTGTCTGCTATTTCTCCAGATCTGCGACGTGTGTTGCAGAGATTTCAGGCTGGTAGGCCTGACTCTTGTCCACCTGACAGATTGTTTGTGCCTGCTAGATGGACCAGCAGAGTCATTTCCGAGGTTCATTCCTCGGTGTTGGCAGGGCACCCGGGAATTTTTGGCACCAGAGATCTGGTGGCCAGGTCCTTTTGGTGGCCTTCCTTGTCAAGGGATGTGCGGTCATTTGTGCAGTCCTGTGGTACTTGTGCCCGAGCTAAGCCTTGCTGCTCTCGTGCCAGCGGGTTACTCTTGCCCTTGCCTGTCCCGAAGAGACCTTGGACACACATCTCTATGGATTTCATTTCGGATCTTCCGGTGTCTCAGGGCATGTCTGTCATCTGGGTGATATGTGATCGTTTCTCCAAGATGGTCCATCTGGTTCCTTTGCCTAAGCTGCCTTCCTCTTCTGATCTGGTTCCTGTGTTCTTCCAGAACGTGGTTCGTTTGCACGGCATTCCTGAGAATATTGTGTCGGACAGAGGATCCCAGTTTGTTTCCAGGTTCTGGCGATCCTTTTGTGGTAGGATGGGCATTGATTTGTCGTTTTCGTCCGCTTTCCATCCCCAGACTAACGGACAAACGGAGCGAACTAATCAGACTCTGGAGGCTTATTTGAGGTGTTTTGTCTCTTCTGATCAGGATGATTGGGTGACCTTCTTGCCGTTGGCTGAATTTGCCCTTAATAATCGGGCTAGTTCCGCCACCTTGGTTTCGCCATTTTTCTGCAACTCTGGTTTCCATCCTCGTTTTTCCTCGGGACATGTGGAGCCTTCTGACTGTCCTGGGGTGGATTCCGTGGTGGATAGGTTGCAGCGGATCTGGAGTCATGTGGTGGACAACTTGAAGTTGTCACAGGAGAAGGCTCAGCGTTTTGCCAACCGCCGCCGCGGTGTGGGTCCCCGACTTCGCGTTGGGGATTTGGTATGGCTGTCTTCTCGATTTGTTCCTATGAAGGTCTCCTCTCCCAAATTTAAGCCTCGCTTCATTGGTCCTTACAAGATATTGGAAATCATTAATCCTGTATCCTTTCGCCTGGATCTTCCGGTGTCGTTTGCCATTCACAACGTATTTCATAGGTCCTTGTTGCGGCGGTACGTTGTGCCTGTGGTTCCTTCTGCTGAGGCTCCTGCTCCGGTGTTGGTTGAGGGCGAGTTAGAGTAAGTGGTGGAGAAGATCTTGGATTCTCGTCTCTCCAGGCGGAGGCTTCAGTACCTGGTCAAGTGGAAGGGCTATGGTCAGGAGGATAATTCCTGGGTGGTCGCCTCTGATGTGCATGCGGCCGATTTAGTTCGTGCCTTTCACGCCGCTCATCCTGATCGCCCTGGTGGTCTTGGTGAGGGTTCGGTGACCCCTCACTAAGGGGGGGGTACTGTTGTGAATTTACCTTTTGGCTCCCTCTAGTGGTTACTAGTGATTTGACTCTGGGTATGTCATTCATCCCTTGTATGCTCACCTGGGTCGTTAGGTCAGGGGTGTTG
The DNA here is from genome assembly GCF_051348905.1 of Ranitomeya variabilis. Taxonomy (NCBI): domain Eukaryota; kingdom Metazoa; phylum Chordata; class Amphibia; order Anura; family Dendrobatidae; genus Ranitomeya; species Ranitomeya variabilis. Next base: position 466,238,571 of record NC_135234.1, on the reverse strand, counting down.
CTATATAAGCTCCCTGGACCTTCAGTTCAATGCCTGGCAACATTGTAATCAGAGCTAATCTGTTGTGCTCTTGTCTACTGATCCTGGTTCCTGCTAAATTAAGCTAAGTCTGCTTTCTTGCTTTTTGCTATTTGTTTTTGTTTGCATTTTTGTCCAGCTTGTACATAATCTGCATCCTAACCTTGCTGGAAGCTCTAGGGAGGCTGGAGTTCTCCCCCCGGGCCGTTAGACGGTTCGGTGGTTCTTGTATCTCCAGTGTGGAATTTTGTTAGGGTTTTTGTTGACCATATAAGTTATCTTACTACATTCTGCTATTAGCAAGTGGGCCTCTCTTTGCTAAACCTAGTTCATCTCTGTGTTTGTCATTTCCTCTTACCTCACCGTTATTATTTGTGGGGGGCTTGTATCCGACTTTTGGGGTCTATTCTCTGGAGGCAAGAGAGGTCTTTGTTTTCCTCTTCTAGGGGTAGTTAGTCCTCCGGCTGGCGCGAGACATCTAGCGACCAACGTAGGCATGTTCCCCGGCTACTTCTAGTGTTGGCGTTAGGAGTAGATATATGGTCAACCCAGTTACCACTGCCCTATGAGCTGGATTTTTGTACGTCGCAGACTTACTTGTTCCTCTGAGACCCTCGCCATTGGGGTCATAACACTAGCCCCCTTAATCCTAGCAAACAAATCGGAAAGCAAAGGTAAAGGGTATTGAAACTTGACCGTGATCTTATTCAAGAGGCGATAATCAATACAGGGTCTCAAGGAGCCATCCTTCTTAGCAACAAAAAAAATCCCGCTCCCATTGGTGAAGAAGATGGCCGAATATGCCCTTTCTCCAAAGACTCCTTAACATAACTCCGCATAGCAGTATGTTCCGGCACAGACAGGTTGAAGAGTCGGCCCTTAGGAAACTTACAGCCTGGAATCAAATCAATAGCACAATCACAGTCCCTGTGTGGTGGAAGAGAACTGGACTTGGGCTCATCGAATACATCCTGAAAATCAGACAAAAACTCTGGAATTTCGGAAGAGGAAGAAGAGGAGATGGACATTAAAGGAACATCATTATGAACCCCCTGACAACCCCAACTAGTCACAGACATAGACTTCCAGTCCAACACAGGATTATGTACCTGCAACCACGGAAAACCCAACACGATAGCATCATGTAAATTATGCAATACCAGAAATCGACAATCTTCCTGATGGGCTGGCGCCATGCGCATGGTCACCTGTGTCCAAAACTGGGGCTTATTTTTAGCCAAAGGTGTAGCATCAATGCCCCTTAAAGGAATAAGGCTCTGCAAGGGCTGCAAGGGGAAACCACAACGCCTGGCAAACTCAAGGTCCATTAAATTCAAAGCGGCGCCTGAATCCACAAACGCCAAGACAGAAAATGATGACAATGAGCAGATCAGGGACACGGATAACAGAAATTTAGGTTGTACAGTACTGATGGTAAATGAACTAGCGATCCTCTTTGTCCGTTTAGGGCAGACTGAAATGACATGAGAAGCGTCGCCACAATAATAACACAACCTATTCTGACGTCTGAGTCCTTGTCGTTCTGTCCTAGACAGAATCCTATCACACTGCATTGGCTCAGGACTCTGCTCTGAGGACAACGCCACAGCGCGCACAGTTCTGCGCTCCCGCAAGCGCCGATCAATCTGAATGGCCAAAGACATAGAATCACTCAGACCGACGGGCGTGGGAAACCCCACCATAACATCTTTAACGGATTCAGAAAGACCCTTTCTGAAAATTGCAGCCAAAGCATCATCATTCCATTTAGTCAACACAGACCATTTTCTAAATTTCTGACAATACAATTCTGCCGCCTCTTGACCCTGAGAGAGGGCCAACAAGGTCTTCTCCGCTTGATCCACAGAATTAGGTTCATCATATAATAGTCCTAAAGCCTGAAAAAAGGAATCTACATTAAGCAAAGCCGGATTCCCAGATTCCAGGGAAAATGCCCAATCCTGTGGATCACCACGCAGCAAGGAAATGACGATTTTAACCTGCTGAATAGAATCCCCAGAGGATCGAGGTCTCAAAGCAAAAAACAGTTTACAGTTGTTATTAAAACTCAAAAATTTGGACCTGTCACCAAAAAACAAATCAGGAGTAGGAATCTTCGGCTCTAAAACAGGAGTCTGAACAATATAATCAGAAATTCCCTGTACCCTAGCAGCAAGCTGGTCTACACGAGAAGCTAATTCCTGAACATCCATGCTAACACAATACTCCTTAGCCACCCAGAGAAAAAGAGGGAAGAAAAGGCAAAGCAAACTGCAGAAAAAAAATGACTCAACACCTTTCTTCCCTTCTTCTGAGATGCATTTAACTCATAGTGGGCCAGTTGTACTGTTATGATCCGGTGACTTTGGAGCCGCATGAACTTTCTCTGGAGTAGGTGGAAACTGTACTGACCGCAAAACCTGAACTAACATCGCAACTAGAAGTAGCCGTGGGGTGTGCCTAACAAACCCTAGACACCTCGACACAGCCGGAGGACTAAATACCCCTATAGATGGAAATAGGAATACTACCTTGCCTCAGAGCAGAACCCCAAAGGATAGGCAGCCCCCCACGAATATTGACTGTGAGTAGGAGAGGAAAGACACACGCAGGCAGAAAACAGGATTCAGCAAAAGAGGCCACTCTAGCTAAATAGGGAAAGATAGGACAGAATACTAAGCGGTCAGTATTAAAACCCTTCCAAAAATATCCACAGCAGATAATACAAAAAGTTCCACAATCTAACTAAAGACATGGAATGTATATCTGCCACTCCAGAGAATCCAACAAGACTGAGAAAATACTGACACAATCTAAGCTGGACAAAAAAAAACACTGAATAGCACAGAATTATTAAGCACACACCATGTGTGCCACAGAAACAAAACCAGACACTTATCTTTGCTGATTTGGCTGAAGGCAGAAGGAACCAAACAAGGACCAAAACCTCCCAACAATCATGGACAACTGGCAAGGACTAATGAATCCTGCACGCCTAAATACCCCAGTCAGAACTGCAATCAGCAGATACACCTGACCAGGACTGCAACTCAGGGACAACTGCATTACCACCTACAACCACCGGAGGGAGCCCAAAAGCAGAATTCACAACAAGTCCCCTTATGAAACTCGAACCTGTAATTGTTTGAACACTTGTGTTATAGAGCAATACCAAGTATTGCTGCATATAGGAAAAAGTCATAGGTTGGCTTTAATTGGAGTACCATCATGACAATTATTGGGATCTTCAGTAGAACCCACGCTGTCAACGCATTCCACCAGCACCCAGCAATTGCTTTGCGGAAGACCCGGTGGAGGGTTAGAATCACACACTGTAATTGCTGCAGTCAAAGATTGTCAGTGGCATTTAAAATGTTAACAGACATCGGCGGACCTTTTCTGCATTCGTGGCTGTGAGAGGCAGATGATGACAGAATAACACAGACATCATCTGTCAGAAAATATATGGTTCCTTATTAGGACCCAATAGATGATGTACCATTAAGTCATAAAGTTAAAACATTCTTATGAAAACAGTCTGAGAAATAGTCAAATTTTTATCATGAACTGAATCATTTATAACAAGAAATGCTTTTTCAGGAACTCTCCACTGTAGCTGACAGTGGTGATACCAATACATAAAAGAGAACTTAATTAAAGGTGACTTGTCAAATCTTTTGACATACCCGACAAAAAGGCAAAAAGTCCTTACAGATAGTACATTGTCTAACAATGTCCAGTTGTCAATTTATGCATACATTTCCCCTCAAAAATTGTGAGGAACTGCAAATTGTCACATTTTAAGAAAAGCTCCTACAGGATTGTTGTGCTTTGTGTGAGAGCTGGCAGACCCACTTTAATCTGTTTCAGAATTGCTTTGTAAAACTCACTGGGTGGGATTCGACCTAGCTCAGATCTTTGTTGGTAAAACCCTTAGATGCCTCAATCAATAGTAACCACGGCATTTAAGGAGTTTGAGAAAATGACAGTCAATCCATCAGCATCCTTGCAATGCAATCATAGCGTTCCAATGAGTTGCTATTGCAGCAGGGGTCCTAACAAAGACCTCCATGCCTGCCATCGACATGCGCCAGAGACATGGCCTACCAGGTTACATAAGTAGTGGTGGGTATTATAAAAGCTATCAAACAATTGTAGGTTTGCGATGCTCCATGTGAATTAAATTGAGCTTTGTCTCATCTGTATGACATAAATAGAAGATATTTTACAAGCATGAAAATCCAATTTTGGAAACATATAGCATTTTTATCAAATATTTGCATTTTATATGATAAGATGGTAAGATGTATAGTAAATATATCAATCAATTTAATTAATGCAAGGTTACCTTTTCCGCCAACACTAGAAAAAAAGTACAGAGAATTTATTCTGTGAAGTTCCACACAAAAGAATGGCAAACATTCGCAAGGCCAACAATCTGATATCAACAATCTAGTAGTGATCACCTCTAATTGAACCTCTGCTGAATGAACTGAGCTGAAAAAAATGTTTCAAAGATTTGAGATCAAAATTACACAAACATTGTTTCATTTAATCAAAACTGCCTTTGAAGTAAGCCACTTGAAGACCACCTGTAGCTTTGAAATACAGTCATAAGTAATCTTCTGAAGGAGTCTCTATACGGCTCCAATATCCTAACAAAAAAGGGACAAAAGTAATGTGTGCATAAAAGTGTCTTTTTATATTCATGTTTCTATTAACTAGCCTTTCATTTTTGTATAGAACAACCTTCCTGAGATTAAAACAATGTACCCTTCATTAGTAAAATCAATGTAATTGAAATATTGCTTGTGGTTCTGCCTAAAATGGCCATTGTCTTAGCTTTGATTCGGTTCACAGCAGCAATGTTGTGCATTATGCACAAAATACACGTCTTAAGAACATGTCAGGTTGATTGCTGTCAGGTTATTTTGCATTGTCGAGTAACATGAACACTTGACTTTTTGTCAAACTTAGTAAGGAATTATGATCATTGAATTAAAAGCTGATGAAAGAATTAATCTGCATTAATTGATCAGGTATGAATATTAGTCATTTTATAACAGTAAGTGTCTAGCACATTAGTGAAAGCACTCATGCTAATATGCAATTCTGAATTTTTGAAATAATCATATACAGTCATATGAAAAAGTTTGGGCACCCCTATTAATCTTAAGCTTAATGTTTTATAAAAATTGTTTTTTTTTGCAACAGCTATTTCAGTTTCATATATCTAATAACTGTTGGACACAGTAATGTTTCTGCCTTGAAATGAGGTTTATTGTACTAACAGAAAATGTGCAATCTGCATTCAAACAAAATTTGACAGGTGCATAAGTATGGGCACCCTTATCATTTTCTTGTTTTAAATACTCCTACCTACTTTTTACTGACTTACTAAAGCACTTTTTTTGGTTTTGTAACCTCATTGAGCTTTGAACTTCATAGCCAGGTGTATGCAATCATGAGAAAAGCTACTTAAAGTGGCCACTTGCAAGTTGTTCTCCTGTTTGAATCTCCTCTGAAGAGTGGCATCATGGGCTCCTCAAAACAACTGTCAAATGATCTGAAAACAATGATTATTCAACATAGCTGTTCAGGGGAAGGATACAAAAAGCTGTCTCAGAGGTTTAACCTGTCAATTTCCACTGTGAGGAACATAGTAAGGAAATGGAAGAACTCAGGTACAGTTCTTGTTAAGGCCAGAAGTGGCAAGCCAAGAAACACATCAGAAAGGCATAGAAGAAGAATGGTGAGATCATTCAAGGACAATCCTCAGGCCACCTCCAGAGATCTGCAGCATCAACTTGCTGCAGATGGTGTCACTGTGCATCGGTCAACTATACAACGCACTTTGCACAAGGAGAAGCTGTATGGGAGAGTGATGCAAAAGAAGCCGTTTCTGCAAGCACGCCACAAGCAGAGTCGGCTGAGGTATGCAAAAGCACATTTGGAGAAGCCAATTTCTTTTTGGAAGAAGGTCCTGTGGACTCATGAAACCAAGATTGAGTTGTTTGGTAATTCAAAAAGGCGTTATGCATGGCGGCAAAAAATACAGTGCGTTCTGCATTTCAGATCCTCCGTGATAATGCTTTGTTCGTGAAGGGGTCTAAGTGCCTCTTTGGAGTACAGAAGGTTTCTGTTTTGGGCTTCATTTTTTCTCTCTCATCTATAGAAATGGATCCGGTTAAGGTTCAGGCCATTCATGATTGGATCCAGCCCACTTCTGTGAAGAGCCTTCAGAAATTTTTGGGCTTTGCTAATTTTTATCGCCGTTTCATTGCCAACTTCTCCAGTGTGGTTAAACCCCTGACCGATTTGATGAAGAAGGGCGCTGATGTGGCGAATTGGTCCTCTGCGGCTGTTTCTGCCTTTCAGGAGCTTAAACGCCGATTTACTTCTGCCCCTGTGTTGCGTCAGCCAGATGTCTCCCTTCCATTTCAGGTTGAGGTTGACGCTTCTGAGATTGAGGCAGGGGCCGTTTTGTCTCAGAGGAATTCTAATGGTTCCTTGTTGAAACCGTGTGCCTTCTTTTCTCGAAAGTTTTCGCCTGCGGAACGCAATTATGATGTCGGCAATCGTGAGTTGTTGGCTATGAAGTGGGCATTTGAGGAGTGGTGTCATTGGCTTGAGGGGGCCAAGCACCGTATTGTGGTCTTGACTGATCATAAGAATCTGATTTACCTCGAGTCTGCCAAACGGCTGAATCCTAGACAGGCACGATGGTCCCTGTTTTTCTCCCGTTTTGATTTTGTGGTCTCGTACCTTCCGGGTTCTAAGAATGTGAAGGCGGATGCCCTCTCTAGGAGCTTTTTGCCTGATTCTCCTGGGGTCCTTGAGCCGGGCAGCATTCTGAAGGAAGGGGTGATTCTTTCTGCCATCTCCCCTGATTTACGACAGGCTCTTCAGGAATTTCAGGCTGATAAACCTGATCGCTGTCCAGTGGGGAAACTGTTTGTTCCTGACAAATGGACTAGTAAAGTGATTTCTGAGGTTCATTGTTCTGTGTTGGCTGGCCATCCTGGGATTTTTGGTACCAGAGATTTGGTTGGTAGGTCCTTTTGGTGGCCTTCTTTGTCACGGGATGTGCGTTCTTTTGTGCAGTCCTGTGGGACTTGTTCGCGGGCCAAGCCTTGCTGTTCCCGCGCTAGTGGGTTGCTTTTGCCTTTGCCGGTCCCTGAGAGGCTTTGGACGCATATTTCTATGGATTTTATTTCAGATCTTCCGGTTTCCCAGAGGATGTCGGTTATCTGGGTGGTTTGTGACCGGTTTTCTAAGATGGTTCATTTGGTACCTTTGCCTAAATTGCCTTCCTCTTCTGATTTGGTTCCGTTGTTTTTTCAGCATGTGGTTCGTTTGTGTCCGACAGAGGTTCTCAGTTTGTTTCTAGGTTTTGGCGAGCCTTTTGTGCTAGGCTGGGCATTGATTTGTCTTTTTCTTCCGCATTTCATCCTCAGACAAATGGCCAAACTGAGCGAACTAATCAGACTTTGGAAACTTATTTGAGATGCTTTGTGTCTGCTGATCAGGACGATTGGGTGGCTTTCTTGCCATTGGCCGAGTTTGCCCTTAATAATCGGGATAGTTCTGCTACCTTGGTTTCACCCTTCTTTTGTAATTCTGGTTTTCATCCTCGTTTTTCTTCAGGGCAGGTTGAGCCTTCTGATTGTCCTGGGGTGGACTGTTGTGAATTTACCTTTTTGGCTCCCTCTAGTGGTTACTAGTGATTTGACTCTGGGAATGTCTGCCATCCCTTGTATGCTCACCTGGGTCGTTAGGTCAGGGGTGTTGCTATATAAGCTCCCTGGACCTTCAGTTCAATGCCTGGCAACGTTGTAATCAGAGCTAATCTGTTGTGCTCTTGTCTACTGATCCTGGTTCCTGCTAGATTAAGCTAAGTCTGCTTTCTTGCTTTTTGCTATTTGTTTTTGTTTGCATTTTTGTCCAGCTTGTACATAATCTGTATCCTAACCTTGCTGGAAGCTCTAGGGAGGCTGGAGTTCTCCCCACGGGCCGTTAGACGGTTCGGGGGTTCTTGAATTTCCAGTGTGGATTTTTGATAGGGTTTTTGTTGACCATATAAGTTATCTTACTACATTCTGCTATTAGTAAGTGGGCCTCTCTTTGCTAAACCTGGTTCATCTCTGTGTTTGTCATTTCCTCTTACCTCACCGTTATTATTTGTGGGGGGCTTGTATCCAACTTTTGGGGTCTATTCTCTGGAAGCAAGAGAGGTCTTTGTTTTCCTCTTCTAGGGGTAGTTAGTCCTCCGGCTGGCGCGAGACATCTAGTGACCAACGTAGGCATGTTCCCCGGCTACTTCTAGTGTTGGCGATAGGAGTAGATATATGGTCAACCCAGTTACCACTGCCCTATGAGCTGGATTTTTGTACTTCGCAGACTTACTTGTTCCTCTGAGACCCTCGCCATTGGGGTCAAAACAGTTTGCCAGGCCAGTATTAAATGTTAAATGCATTGCAGAAGCGGGATTATAAGAAAGAAAGTTCTGAGTTTTTTTTTCTCTCTCTCATTTTTTTTTCTTTTCCCCTTTACCTCTGAGTGGCTTGTGTTTGCTGCAGACATGAATGTCCAGACCTTGATTACAGGTGTGGACCAGCTTGCTGCTCGTGTGCAGGGCATACAAGATTATGTTATCAGAAGTCCTATGTCAGAACCTAAGATACCGATTCCTGAACCGTTTTCCGGAGACCGATTTAAATTTAGAAATTTCAGGAATAATTGTAAATTGTTTTTTTCCCTGAGACCCTGTTCATCTGGAGACTCCGCTCAGCAAGTGAAAATTGTTATTTCTTTTTTACGGGGCGACCCTCAGGATTGGGCCTTCTCGCTGGCGCCAGGAGATCCGGCATTGGCTGATATTGATGCGTTTTTTCTGGCGCTCGGTTTGCTTTATGAGGAACCCAATCTTGAGATTCAGGCAGAAAAAGCCTTGCTGGCTATGTCTCAGGGCCAGGACGAGGCTGAAGTGTATTACCAAATATTTCGGAAATGGTCCGTGCTGACCCAGTGGAACGAGTGTGCATTGGCTGCAAATTTCAGAAATGGCCTTTCTGAAGCCATTAAGAATGTGATGGTGGGTTTTCCCATTCCCACAGGTCTGAATGATTCCATGGCCCTGGCAATTCAAATCGACCGGCGGTTGCGGGAGCGCAAAACCGCAAATTCCCTCATGGTGTTGTCTGAACAGGCACCTGATTTAATGCAATGTGATAGAATCCTGACTAGAAATGAGCGGAAAATTCATAGACGCCAGAATGGCTTGTGTTACTACTGTGGTGATTCTACACATGTTATCTCAGCATGCTCTAAATGTCTTACTAGGGTTGTTAGCCCTGTCGCCATTGGTAATTTGCAACCTAAATTTATTCTATCTGTAACTTTGATTTGCTCACTGTCATCGTATCCTGTCATGGCGTTTGTTGACTCAGGTGCTGCCCTGAGTCTGATGGATCTGTCATTTGCCAAGCACTGCGGTTTTGTTCTGGAGCCATTAGAAAATCCTATCCCTCTTAGGGGTATTGATGCTACGCCTTTGGCAAAAAATAAACCGCAGTTTTGGACACAGGTTACCATGTGCATGACTCCCGAACATCGGGAGGTGATACGTTTTCTTGTTCTGCATAAGATGCATGATTTGGTTGTTTTGGGTTTGCCATGGTTACAGACCCATAATCCAGTCTTGGACTGGAAGGCAATGTCGGTGTCAAGTTGGGGCTGCCATGGAATTCATGGAGATTCCCTGCCCTTGTCTATTGCTTCTTCTACGCCTTCGGAAGTTCCGGCGTATTTGTCTGATTATCAGGATGTCTTCAGCGAGTCTAAGTCCAGTGCACTGCCTCCTCATAGGGAATGTGACTGTGCAATAGATTTGATTCCTGGCAGTAAGTTTCCTAAGGGGAGACTGTTTAATTTGTCGGTACCTGAACATACCGCGATGCGTTCATATATCAAGGAGTCTCTTGAGAAGGGGCATATCCGTCCTTCTTCTTCCCCTCTTGGTGCGGGATTCTTTTTTGTGGCCAAAAAGGACGGATCTTTGAGGCCTTGTATTGACTATCGGCTTTTAAACAAGATCACTGTCAAATTTCAGTATCCTTTGCCGCTGTTGTCAGACTTGTTTGCCCGGATTAAAGGTGCCAAGTGGTTCACCAAGATAGACCTTCGTGGTGCGTACAACCTTGTGCGCATTAAGCAAGGCGATGATTGGAAAACCGCATTCAATACGCCCGAAGGTCATTTTGAGTACTTGGTGATGCCATTTGGGCTCTCTAATGCACCTTCAGTTTTTCAGTCCTTCATGCATGACATTTTCCGGAAGTATCTGGATAAATTTTTGATTGTTTATCTGGATGATATTCTGGTTTTTTCTGATGATTGGGACTCGCATGTGGAGCAGGTCAGGATGGTTTTTAAGATTTTGCGTGAAAATTCTTTGTTTGTTAAAGGCTCAAAGTGTCTCTTTGGTGTACAGAGGGTTCCCTTTTTGGGGTTCATTTTTCCCCTTCTGCTGTGGAGATGGACCCAGTCAAGGTCCGAGCTATTCATGATTGGACTCAACCCTCGTCAGTTAAGAGTCTTCAGAAGTTCTTGGGTTTTGCTAACTTCTACCATCGTTTTATCGCAAATTTTTCTAGCGTTGTTAAACCATTGACGGATATGACCAAGAAAGGCTCTGATGTAGCTAACTGGGCTCCTGCTGCCGTGGAGGCTTTCCAGGAGTTGAAACGCCGGTTTACTTCGGCGCCTGTTTTGTGCCAACCTGACACCTCACTTCCCTTTCAGGTGGAGGTGGATGCTTCGGAGATTGGGGCAGGGGCCGTTTTGTCGCAGAGAGGCCCTGGATGCTCTACTATGAGAAATTGTGCCTTTTTCTCCAGGAAGTTTTCGCCGGCAGAGCGAAATTATGATGTGGGCAATCGGGAGTTGTTGGCCATGAAGTGGGCATTTGAGGAGTGGCGTCATTGGCTCGAGGGTGCTAAGCATCGTGTGGTGGTCTTGACTGATCACAAAAATCTGATGTATCTCGAGTCTGCTAAACGCCTGAATCCTAGACAGGCCCGCTGGTCATTGTTTTTCTCCCGTTTTGACTTTGTGGTCTCGTATTTACCAGGTTCTAAGAATGTGAAGGCCGATGCTCTGTCTAGGAGCTTTGTGCCTGATGCTCCTGGAGTCGCTGAACCTGTGGGTATTCTTAAGGAAGGAGTTATCTTGTCAGCTATTTCTCCTGATCTGCGGCGTGTGTTGCAGAGATTTCAGGCTGGTAGGCCTGACTCTTGTCCATCTGACAGATTGTTTGTGCCTGCTAAATGGACCAGCAGAGTCATTTCCGAGGTTCATTCCTCAGTGTTGGCAGGGCACCCGGGAATTTTTGGCACCAGAGATCTGGTGGCCAGGTCCTTTTGGTGGCCTTCCTTGTCAAGGGATGTGCGGTCATTTGTGCAGTCCTGTGGAACTTGTGCTCGAGCTAAGCCTTGCTGTTCTCGTGCCAGCGGGTTGCTCTTGCCCTTGCCTGTCCCGAAGAGACCTTGGACACACATCTCTATGGATTTCATTTCTGATCTTCCGGTGTCTCAGGGCATGTCTGTCATCTGGGTGATATGTGATCGTTTCTCCAAGATGGTCCATTTGGTTCCTTTGCCTAAGCTGCCCTCCTCTTCTGATCTGGTTCCTGTGTTCTTCCAGAAGGTGGTTCGTTTGCACGGCATTCCTGAGAATATTGTGTCGGACAGAGGATCCCAGTTTGTTTCCAGGTTCTGGCGATCCTTTTGTGGTAGGATGGGCATTGATTTGTCGTTTTCGTCCGCTTTTCATCCCCAGACTAACGGACAAACGGAGCGAACTAATCAGACTCTGGAGGCTTATTTGAGGTGTTTTGTCTCTTCTGATCAGGATGATTGGGTGACCTTCTTGCCGTTGGCTGAATTTGCCCTTAATAATCGGGCTAGTTCCGCCACCTTGGTTTCGCCATTTTTCTGCAACTCTGGTTTCCATCCTCGTTTTTCCTCGGGACATGTGGAGCCTTCTGACTGTCCTGGGGTGGATTCTGTGGTGGATAGGTTGCAGCGGATCTGGAGTCATGTGGTGGACAACTTGAAGTTGTCACAGGAGAAGGCTCAGCGTTTTGCCAACCGCCGCCGCGGTGTGGGTCCCCGACTTCGCGTTGGGGATTTGGTATGGCTGTCTTCTCGATTTGTTCCTATGAAGGTCTCCTCTCCCAAATTTAAGCCTCGCTTCATTGGTCCTTACAAGATATTGGAAATCCTTAATCCTGTATCCTTTCGCCTGGATCTTCCTGTGTCATTTGCCATTCACAACGTATTTCATAGGTCCTTATTGCGGCGGTACGTTGTGCCTGTGGTCCCTTCTGCTGAGCCTCCTGCTCCGGTGTTGGTTGAGGGCGAGTTGGAGTACGTGGTGGAGAAGATCTTAGATTCTCGTCTCTCCAGGCGGAGGCTTCAGTACCTGGTCAAGTGGAAGGGCTATGGTTAGGAGGATAATTCCTGGGTGGTCGCCTCTGATGTGCATGCGGCCGATTTGGTTCGTGCCTTTCACACCGCTCATCCTGATCGCCCTGGTGGTCTTGGTGAGGGTTCGGTGACCCCTCACTAAGGGGGGGGTACTGTTGTGAATTTACCTTTTTGGCTCCCTCTAGTGGTTACTAGTGATTTGACTCTGGGAATGTCTGCCATCCCTTGTATGCTCACCTGGGTCGTTAGGTCAGGGGTGTTGCTATATAAGCTCCCTGGACCTTCAGTTCAATGCCTGGCAACGTTGTAATCAGAGCTAATCTGTTGTGCTCTTGTCTACTGATCCTGGTTCCTGCTAGATTAAGCTAAGTCTGTTTTCTTGCTTTTTGCTATTTGTTTTTGTTTGCATTTTTGTCCAGCTTGTACATAATCTGTATCCTAACCTTGCTGGAAGCTCTAGGGAGGCTGGAGTTCTCCCCCCGGGCCGTTAGACGGTTCGGGGTTTCTTGAATTTCCAGTGTGGATTTTTGATAGGGTTTTTGTTGACCATATAAGTTATCTTACTACATTCTGCTATTAGTAAGTGGGCCTCTCTTTGCTAAACCTGGTTCATCTCTGTGTTTGTCATTTCCTCTTACCTCACCGTTATTATTTGTGGGGGGCTTGTATCCAACTTTTGGGGTCTATTCTCTGGAGGCAAGAGAGATCTTTGTTTTCCTCTTCTAGGGGTAGTTAGTCCTCCGGCTGGCGCGAGACATCTAGCGACCAACGTAGGCATGTTCCCCGGCTACTTCTAGTGGTGGCGATAGGAGTAGATATATGGTCAACCCAGTTACCACTGCCCTATGAGCTGGATTTTTGTACTTCGCAGACTTACTTGTTCCTCTGAGACCCTCGCCATTGGGGTCATAACAGTGGACTCTGTGGTTGACAGGTTGCAGCAGATTTGGGCTCATGTTGTGGACAATTTGGTGTTGTCTCAGGAGGAGGCTCAGTGTTTTGCTAACCGTCGTCGGTGTGTTGGTTCCCGGCTTCGGGTTGGGGATTTGGTCTGGTTGTCTTCCCGTCATGTTCCTATGAAGGTTTCTTCCCCTAAGTTCAAGCCTCGGTTTATTAAACCTTATAGGATTTCTGAGATTGTCAATCCGGTGTCTTTTCGTTTGGCCCTTCCGGCCTCTTTTTCCATCCATAATGTTTTTCATAGATCTTTGTTGCGGAAATATGTGGTGCCTGTTGTTCCCTCTGTTGATCCTCCTGCCCCGGTGTTGGTTGATGGGGAGTTGGAGTATGTGGTTGAGAAGATTTTGGATTCTCATTTTTCGAGGCGGAGGCTTCAGTATCTTGTCAAATGGAAGGGTTATGGCCAGGAGGATAATTCTTGGGTTGTTGCGTCCGATGTTCATGCTGACGTTTTGGTTTGGGCCTTTCATTTGGCTCGTCCTGATCGGCCTGGGGGCTCTGGTGAGGGTTCGGTGACCCCTCCTCAAGGGGGGGTACTGTTGTGAATTCTGCTCTTGGGCTCCCTCCGGTGGTTATAAGTGGTAGCGCTGCTGTCTTTGGATCGCAGCATTCATCAGGTGTGTCCACTTATTGCAATTCTGACTGGGCTATTTAGTCTTGCTTGACCCTTTAGTTAGTGCCAGTTGTCCATTGTTTCCTGGAGGATTCACTTCCCTGCCTGGTCTCTCTGGCTTTGTTTTTTGCAGTCCACATGCTGTGGGCCTGATCATTCAAGTTATTTTCCATGTTTTGTTTTGTCCAGCTTGGTCTGTATAAGGATTTGTTCAGCCAAGCTGGTATCTCTGGAGATGCAGATATACCCTCCACGTCTTTAGTTAGATGTGGAGATTTAGTATTTTCTGTGGTGGATATTTTCTAGTGTTTTAATACTGACCGCATAGTGCTCTGTCCTATCCTTTCTATTTAGCTAGAAGTGGCCTCCTTTGCTAAATTCTGATTTCAGTCTGCATATGTTATTTCCCTCTCCTCTCACAGTCAATATTTGTGGGGGGCTGTCTATCCCTTGGGGATTTTCTCTGAGGCAAGATAGTTTTCCCTTTTCTATCTCTAGGGGTAATTAGTCCTCCGGCTGTGTCGAGATGTCCAGGGAGTGAGGTACATTCCACGGCTACTTCTAGTTGCGGTGTTAAGTTCAGGGTCTGCGGTCAGTACAGGTACCACCTTCTCCAGAGTACGTCCCATGCTGCTCCTAGGCCACCAGATCATAACAGATCCATCCATCTGGACTTAATGACAATATTAGCTATGCCTAGTTTTTATAGTCCTCCCATTGCTGATCGACTGTCACTCATCTATGCATTGTTCCCATATTTTAATTCTAATTATATTGTTTTACGTCTTTTTAGTATGTCATTATTAACTATTTCATATGTGTGATATATCGGGTGGAGGTGCAAGAAGCAGCATCATGCAGGTCCATATACTATTGAAGAGCTATGAAATGAATCCATTCAGAAGACACCAGTCATTACAACGATTTAATAATTATTATTATGATTATTTTGTAAGGTGTGTGTCTAGTCTAGGCTATTTATAACCCGGGATTGTAATGTATATCTATGTGAGTAGTATTAGGATGCCACACTGAGTGTGTATGTATTATGGGTATTGACACTCTATGTAAGATGTGTGCGCCGTCACTACTTAGGTTTATTTGTGCTTGAGTAAGTGCTTATGAGGTCTCCAGACTCCTTCCCCCCTGACGCACATGTTGCCAGCTCAATGCTGCTCCTGTCTGCTCTCGGCGTCTTGTGACGTGGTAGGGGCCCACCCCAGCTCCACCCACGTTGTGACGCCGACGCCTGTCAGCATTGTTGTTGACCAGGCAACGATGTGCGTCATATCTGGGGGTGGGAATGTGAATTCCGGCTGTGCGGAGTACCACGCTGCTGCCAGCCGATATAAGGAATGTAGATACTCATACAGCAATAGGCCCCTTGAGAAAGGAGTCCAAAACGCACATCGGGGCGGATGCGCTGCTGTGGAAAATAGCGGCATTGTATAGCACGTGCCCTAAAAGGTAATTGTGTCAAGGTGAAAATATATTTTCTTATATACCTTTTGTACTTTTATATCTTATACTGTGAAACAATAAGTTTTCCCTTGCTAATGCAAATGTAATTGTATTAAAGATGGCTGCCAGTGTTCATTCTTCATTTTAGTTCAGTGTTTAAAGAGTTAAGTTTCATTTCTTCTGAAGTTGAAACCTAAGGAATAGAAAGAAGAGGAGGAATCCACCGGGAGATGTCCGAACGAATCAGAAGGACTGAGCACTAGACGTATACTGCTTAAACCCCGCCTATTGCATTCCTTTTTAGTACCGTGTATTTGGAAAATAAAGTTCAGTTGGTATGACTGTGGCTGACACATAAAGTCACATGAGCATGCACTAAGATTGAACCAGCTACCTGTCTGACTCATTCTTACCCGGTACCACATGCTTATAGTTTAATTTGTAATGACTGGTGAATGAGGGTATATTGTCGTTACGACCCCGACAATTTGGAGCCCAACGGGGGGCGTGGACAGCGATCCGAGACCCTCTGGACCCATGCCTGGATGTCCGTGGATGACACCCGTAGTGGCTGACCTCGAGGACTGATCACCCTCCGCACACGGTAAGTGGCGATCATGTACACTGTATATGTCACACTTGCTAGTGTCTCAGCCGTTATTGGTTTGTCTGAGGTCTCCTTGGGTCCGAGAGGTGACCGGTCGAGTGGTGAGACCGAGCGCGATCCTGTGCCACGCTCTGAACCAGCAACTGAGAGACGTCGCATCCGGCGCGTCCTTATGTACACCACACCTCCTCCACCGGTCATTGTACTCCGTTCAACCACCCTACCCGTGACTATTGTCTAGTATTGAAGTGGAGTGAAAGATTGAGCTAGTTGTAGATTGTGGGGCAGCTTAGAGAAAGGGATAGGAGACGCAGCCTCTGTGATATTGTGCTGACAGGTAACTAAGGCATTCCGAGAGGGGACCACCTGTCCAGATAGGTAACTAAGACGTTCTGAGAGGGGACCACCTGTGCTGACAGGTAACTAAGACGTTCCGAGAGGGGACCACCTGTGCTGACAGGTAACTAAGGCATTCCGAGAGGGGACCACCTGTCCAGATAGGTAACTTAAGACGTTCCGAGAGGGGACCACCTATATTTTTGTGGAGGGGTCTCATTAGGAGGCTGTCTCCCAACGGTTTAGAATATCGTGGCAGGATAGTCTGTAATCACTGTTGTTCAGGTTAGGGACAGACAGGAAACATTGAGCGTGAGGCTCTT
Organism: Ranitomeya variabilis; assembly: GCF_051348905.1. NCBI lineage: Eukaryota > Metazoa > Chordata > Amphibia > Anura > Dendrobatidae > Ranitomeya > Ranitomeya variabilis. The sequence goes on along the minus strand of NC_135234.1, from coordinate 466,221,765 downwards.
TTCCTAGTACGTGGAACATGAGGCTCCGTACTGTAGAACACCAGTGTTGAGATCGCTGCCAGTGGTTTACTGCAGAAAACCATAGTATTCTGTAAGAGTCATGTTGCGTATCTTAAAGCAGAAGAAGTCCATGCCCCACAAGTTAGATGAGGATGCTGTGGAAGTCAAGGCAATAGTAGAGTCACGGGAGGGAAAGAAGGCAGTCAAGAATGTTGAGAGATTGTATAAGCATGTAGGATTGCCCTCGTCAGGGAGATTGCAGCCGGCTATGTGGCCCAATCTCATAGAAAATAAAAGGGGCATGTTGAAAGATAAAGGATTGTTAGAACAAGCGCAAGCTCATCTGCGAGTTGCGCAAAGCTTGAAGAATGAAGGATGAAAATAGGTTGATGGAGAGGGAGGATCAGACAATGTAGAACCCGTGTTTGGTTATAAAATGCCTTTGAACTGTGATTTTACAGATTGTAAAATGGCCGCCATGCCACTGATGATGAGAATGCAGTCCCAGCCACCGCCCTGTAATGGCGGCGGGATGAGCTTTCCAGAAGCGTAGGTGTGTCCTGTTTGTGTTGTGCAGAATCCAACCTGGGTGGAGACCTGCCGCGTGTGCGCGTACGGGCCGTCCTTGGGGCTCCGCCCAGACCACGGAGGATCATAGGAAAGTTTTGTAGAAATTAAGTCTGAAAACTGCTGCAATTTGTGACTGTGTAGAAGATACGGAGCCTTGTATCAGTGCTGTGTAGGAGAGGGGAGGAGGGAGCGGACCGCTGTGAGATTTCTCCTCTTTCCTCATCTGTGCTATGAACTTAGAGAAAGGGGGGCAAAGAGCTGGGCTTTTGTATTCTCCCTTGTGCGCTGTGGAATGCAGTGATTTTTCTTATCTACGTGTTACTAGATGGGAGGGGGTGAGTGAATCCCTGCGCGACCTGCTTGAAATTTCTCCCCTCGGTGCTGTGGGCTAGAGGGAAGGGGGGTCATGTATTGCATTCTAAGTTTTCTCTGTCCTTGGTTTAGTACACGCTGAGAGATTTATGTTTAAAGCAATAAGTACTGTATGAAATTGGAAGTGAAATAGACCTGTGCTTAGTCTTAGAGGAAAACTTGTAAGTAATTGAAAGATTGGTAAAAGATTTACCTGCTTATATATAGCAAATTGAAGATCAACAGGGGGGCTCCCTGTTGGATAATATGGTCCCTCCCTAGCTTCGTTATGTCAATTTTCATATTAAGAGTTTGTTTTAATCGGTGTAAATGGCAGACCCCCCAGCCCGGAAAGGCCCCTACATCTCCTCTTCCCGTGAAACCTTCACACTTACAAGACCAGACTTTCCAGGAATCTGAAGTTTGGTTCCCCTGTCATTCACGCTACTACATCACACCTCAGGAATCCCAGGTTCTTTTCTCAGTAGGGTATGGGGACATAATTACCCACCAGGTAGGAGCCATAGTGAACCCAGCTAACTCTACCCTGTCACATAGAGGTTGTTTGGCCCAACAGATAGCTAGAAAAGGGAAGCCCAGCCATAGCCCAAGAGTGTCAGGCCTACCTTGTCGTTTATGGCCCCTTGCATCCAGGAGACGCTATGTCCACCCAAAGAGGGAATTTGCCCTGTGATATAGTGTTACACACTGCAGGCCCCGTATATGATTACAAGACACCCAAGCACTGCTGTACAGTATTGCAGACTGCCTTGCAGACAGAGCTCACCTATGCAGGGCATGCTACAGGTGTCCTGATTCAGTTTTATGGAGACAAACAGAGACCTGTTGCTTATTACAGTGGCCGCCTGGATACGGTGGCAAGAGGAAGTTCCTCCTGTGTTTGGACTGTGTTGTATTACCCACTGATGGTCCACACCCCACACGATGTATATAGTATCCTTAACCAGGTACAACCTAGCCACATGTCCATGGCTGGACAGCTGCGACTTTGGTGTGCTATTCTCATGCCTACTAATGTGACTTTGAAAAGGTGCACTGTCCTGAACCCCGCTACTTTTCTCCTAGTTCCCCTGGATCCAAAGGGGGGAGGAGTAGGTGACATGAGCAAGGACACTATTTTTCTTTCTAGAATGGTACACCATGGACAGAATGCCTTCCTCTAGTTTTTTTTTCAGTAAGATATACCCCAAACAAGAAGACAGGACTGTCACCGTATGAGATTCTGTTTGGCAGGAGCCCCAGTCTTGAATGTTTCTTTCCACAACAGTTGCAACCCAAGTACCAGGATTTGACTAGCTATGTGCAGGCCTTACATGGACACCTTGCCAAAGTGCATTTAACTGTCTTCAGTTCTCTTCCAGACTCAGACAAGGTTCCTGGACACCATCCCTTTGTGCCAGGAGACCTGGTGTATGTGAAAAAGTTTGTGCGCAGAGATTGTCTCCAGCCGATATTTGAAGGACTTCACACGGTGATCCCAGTCACCCCCACTGCAGTAAAACTTGAAGGAAAGAGCACCTGGATCCACGCCTCACACTGTAAAAGAGACCGAACCAGTGTTTAGTCACAGTAGTGACTGAAGGGAAATGTTGCTGTTGTTTTTGACCTTGGGACTGGGGGCCATCCTCGCCCCTACCTCTTCGGCCCCTATTGTAAATAAGAATTCTGGTCCCACTATTCTCTGGGTAAACCAAACAGCCCTTCTGCAACCACTTAGGGGCTGTAAATGGGGTAGAAGCTGTCACCCCCTCCTCCTGAATCTTGAAAACCCCCAATCTGCTGATCTGCAGACGTTCGTATTGGGAAGGCATTATAATTATGTATTTAATAGTGGATACCATGGGAATTTAGGCCATATACAGCTCCAGGATATTAGTTTCAGACCAACCAAGGCCCCTGTTACCAGTACAGTTAAAGCAGGCCCAGGTGAGCGTTTGCAAAATGTAGTTAATGAAGTAATCCCCATTCCAGGTCTCAGTTGGCAAGAAGTTTTCTCCATAGAAACACAAACAGCCCCAAGGAAAAACCTATGGTTAGAATGGGTGAGATACAATGTAAGAGTCCAGAATATCTCTGTAGGATGTATTGCTTGTGCTGCTATGAATACATATCTCTACACACATGCATTGCTTTTCCCTGATGACAACACCACTGCCTGTGTCATGAATCTGTTGAAAGGTTTGAAGCCCACTGATTGCCCAGATTACGTCCCACTAATTCATAAGGAACCCAGACTAAAGGTCCCAGGAGAAGTAACCGTATTAGCTGACAATTACACCTGCTATAATTCCCACGACACCACAGGTATACCAGTAGAAATCTCCGAGACAGGTTACTGCAAAGAGAACAGTCCTCTAGATACTGATTTGCTAATCAAACATACACAATATATATATACGACATTTATTGGTTATGTGGAGACGGTAAGCTCCGTCCTAGGTTGCCTAATGCCTGGATAGGCCAATGCACCCTTGTTAGACTGGCTATGCAGTTCAAGATTTTACCTTGGGATCCAGAGGTACCTGATGAACCTACCAGAAAGAGGAGAAGTCTCAATCAGCTCCACATGAGTTATGAAGAAGATCCACTAGTATATATTGATGCCATTGGAGTGCCAAGGGGGGTGCCTGACCAGTTTAAAGCCCAGAACCAGATTTATGCTGGCATTGTTTCTATAATCCCATAGGTGCAGATTAATAAAAATGTTGAATGGATCAATAATATATATATATTACAGAGAACAAAGATTTGTCAATTATAGCTGTGATGCCTTTCAGGATATAGTTGAGGGTTTGGGCCCTAACACTTGTATGATCTGTGCTGCAACCCGACCTAAGAGAATTACACTGAATCCTGTCCAGACAAGATCACATGTAGTGACATAAGAAGCTGACACAGGATTGTGGTTGGCGGATAGTGGGGACATTAACTTTTAGGAGTAGGCTGACAGTAATCCTTTTGGGAAGGAGCTGTAGACCAGCATGTCATGTCACGCCCCCACCACCAGAGAACCAACCACATCAGGTAGGGTAAGACAGATACAGGAGTATTATCCCTGGAGGCCCTCTGACTAGCTAGCTACGCAAAACAATTGGCTGACCCTGAGAACCAACCTTTCTCATTCTACAGACAAATAATGACCATATGATGGACGTATAAGTGCACCTAGGCAGGCCTAGGGAGTTGGTGAGCACAAAAGCGGGTGACGTGCTAGGACGCAAATTAAGATTTTCTACAAATGTGACAAAAGGAGAGAGTGTAGAGCTATACTTTGGACGGTTACAGCTGAAATGGGAAGACATGGAGTACAGTCCCATAAACCCACTTGATGTTAGAGTATTGGTAAATACATTCATTGACGGTATGACCAAAGACTTACGAGATGAAATATAGACAGCCAGACCTGAATGGCGAAATGTAGATCCGAAAGACCTGAAGGTTTCTAAAGAAGTTGAACAAATTAGGACAATAAGACGACGTGTCATGTATGCTGGAGTGGACACATCTTTCTTCTCCAATTGGTTAGGTGGGATCAAGGGATTCCTTCAATAAGTTTGTTTAGTACTAATTGCCCTCCTTATAATTGAATCGATAATCCTCTGTTGTGTTATTCCCTTGTATAAAAAGGTTATTGCCAAAGCAACTCCGACTGGCACCTTCCTCAATCAAGAAATAGATCCACCAGAGTACAATGGTACTGATCCAGGGGAGATCCCGAAGTATATTCCTCTCAAGAGAATAGACAAAACCCCCCATTCTCAGATGATGCCAAGAGATTTAGTTTAGGGACAGTGGGAGAACTCCATGTGAGGTTAGTGAAGGGTTCAGCTGCCTGGAGGCCTCTCGCTAGGGGAGAGTTTCTGAGGCGTCTGGATGAAGAAATCCACCTCCCCTTTTCCCATCACATGGACAGTCTCAAAGGATCTTTCTGTAAGGGAAAAACTTAGTGTTTAGGGGGGATTGTCAAGGTGAAAATATATTTTCTTATATACCTTTTGTACTTTTATATCTTATACTGTGAAACAATAAGTTTTCCCTTGCTAATGCAAATGTAATTGTATTAAAGATGGCTGCCAGTGTTCATTCTTCATTTTAGTTCAGTGTTTAAAGAGTTAAGTTTCATTTCTTCTGAAGTTGAAACCTAAGGAATAGAAAGAAGAGGAGGAATCCACCGGGAGATGTCCGAACGAATCAGAAGGACTGAGCACTAGACGTATACTGCTTAAACCCTGCCTATTGCATTCCTTTTTAGTACCGTGTATTTGGAAAATAAAGTTCAGTTTGTATGACTGTGGCTGACACATAAAGTCACATGAGCATGCACTGAGATTGAACCAGCTACCTGTCTGACTCATTCTTACCCGGTACCACATGCTTATAGTTTAATTTGGAATGACTGGTGAATGAGGGTATATTGTCGTTACGACCCCGACAATTGTACCTAAGTGCTATATTGTCTGGTAGGGTGTTATAGGTACCCATAGGACAGTAGGGTGAAGCCGTGGGCAGGTGGATATTTACAGGGATAGGTAATATATTGGAAGCAATGTGTCAGCTATAATGACTATTCTCTGTGTACTGACGTGATGCTGTTAAATTGATTGTTTGCTGGCCTGTCTTTTCCTGTATTATTATACATCGTTAGCCACCCATTGAGACAGGCGTATACGTGGTAGCACTCTGTTGCCTGCAGCTGTGTGTTTTTATGGGTGATTGTGATGAGTGGGTTATTTGTCTCCCCTAACCTTGCTGGTATGGTTTTAAATAATGTCTTTTCCTAATAAAAATTTTCTAGAATGTGATATCTTAAATAGCCTTGTGATCACTTTTTTTTTTCCTAATCTATGTAGTAGTTGGTGATAGGCTGCATGAGGTCCTATTTGATTACATGGTGAACATACAGTATATGTTAATATATGAAATAGATAACTTCTAAATTTATGTATTTACCATGCTTATCTGTCATACTTATCTATATATGTTTAGACTGCAGAAATATACTTAACTAGATGGTGGCCCGATTCTAACGCATCGGTTATTCTAGAATATGTATGTATGTATGTATATAGCAGCCACATAGTATATAGCACAGGGCACGTAGTATATAGGAGCCATGTAGTATATAGCAGACAAATACTATGTGGCCTGTGGTATATACTATGTGGCTGCTATATACATTCATACATACATATTGTAGAATACCCGATGCGTTAATACAGGCCACGCAGTATATAACAGTGGCCACGCAGTATATAACACAGCCCAAACAGTATATAACACAGCCCACATACTATATAACACAGCCCACGCAGTATATAGCAGCCATGCAGTATCTAACACAGGCGACGTAGTATATAACACAGGCCACGCAGTATATAACACAGGGCACGTAGTATATAGCAGCCACGCAGTCTCTAACACAGGTGACGTAGTATATAACACAGGTGATGTAGTATATAACACAGGCCACGCATTATATAACAGTGGCCACGCAGTAAATAACACAGCCCAAACAGTATATAACACAGCCCACGTACTATATAACACAGCCCATGCAGTATATAGCAGCCACGCAGTATCTAACACAGGCGACGTAGTATATAACACAGGCCACGCAGTATATAACACAGGGCACGTAGTATATAGCAGCCACGCAGTCTCTAACACAGGTGACGTAGTATATAACACAGGTGACGTAGTATATAACACAGCCCACACAGTATATAACACAGCCCACTCAGTATATAACACAGCCCACGTAGTATATAACACTGCCCATGTAGTATATAGCAGCCACACAGTATCTAACACAGGCGATGTAGTATATAACACAGGCGACATAGTATATAACACAGGCCATGCAGTATATAACACAGGGCACGTAGTATATAGCACAGCCATGTAGTATATAGCACAGCCCATGCAGTATATAACACAGCCCACGCAGTATATAACACAGCCCATGCAGTATATGACACAGCCCACGCAGTATATAACACAGGGCACATAGTATATAGCAGCCACGCAGTATCTAACACAGGCGACGTAGTATATAACACAGGCCATGCACTATATAACAGTGGCCACACAGTATATAACACAGCCCAAACAGTATATAACACAGCCCATGTACTATATAACACAGCCCACGCAGTATATAGCAGCCATGCAGTATCTAACACAGGCGACATAGTATATAACACAGGCAACGTAGTATATAACACAGCCCACACAGTATATAGCAGCCACGCAGTATCTAACACAGGCGATGTAGTATATAACACAGGCAACATAGTATATAACACAGGGCACGTAGTATATAGCACAGCCAATGTAGTATATAGCACAGCCCACGCAGTATATAACACCGCCCACGCAGTATATAACACTGCCCATGTAGTATATAGCAGCTATGTGGTATATAACACAGCCCACATAGTATTTAGCAGTGTGGGCACCATATCCCGGTTAAAAAAAAATGAAAATAAATTTTTTTTATGTACTCACCCGCCGGGATCCAGCGAAGCTCTGGCGAGGCGCGCACGGCTGCCGCCATCTTCCGTTCCCAGGATGCATTGCGACATTACCCAGATGACTTAGCAGTCTTGCGAGACCGCTAAGTCTTCTGGGTAATTTCACAATGCATCTCTGGGAATGGAAAATGGTGGCAGGCACGAGCGCATCGTCGGACGACGGAAGGTGAGAATAGCAGGTTTTTTGTTTTTTATTATTTTAAACATTACATCTTTTTACTATTGATGCTGCATAGGCAGCATCAATAGTAAAATATTTGGGACAAACAGGGTTAATAGCAGCGGTAACGGAGTGCATTACCCGTGGCATAACACGGTCCGTTACCGCTGGCATTAACCCTGTGTGAGCGGTGACTGGAGGGGAGTATGAAGCGGGCGCCGGGCACTGACTGCAGGAGAGTAGGGAGGGACTAATCGGACTGTGCCCGTCGCTGATTGGTCGCGGCAGCCATGACAGGCAGCTGGCGAGACCAATCAGCGATGTGGGATTTCCGTTACAGACAGACAGACAGACAGACAGATGGAAGTACCCCTTAGACAATTATATAGTAGAAGGGTTGATCAAGTACATTTACCCCACAGTTACCACGTATGAGAAATGAACAAAAATGTAAATTTTCCATAAAAAATCAGTGAATTGTAGAGGAAATATGTGGATAATCCAGGCTCATTCAAGACATAGCATTTCTTCATCTGCTTTTAAAAGGGTGTTCTGAAGGCGAATTTTTTTTTATCTAAATCCCTATCTTTTTGATGCCATGATATACGGTAAGCTATTTACTAATATACTTGCTTTAAAAAAATTCCCTACCATTCCGTAACTGCACTACTTATCTGCATTTGTATTTTTTTCCTACTTCCTGTCTGACGATTTGTTTGAGTATCACAAGTGCATGCTGGGATACTCTAATGAAGTGTCATCAGAGCAGGGGGCAGAGGCTCCAGTAACTGTCACAGCCTCTTCCCCTTTCCTGAAATGAAAAGTCATCAGTGATGCTCATTTCAGGGACAGGCCTTTTCCCTGATCTGTCCTTGCCCTATGCACTGTGTGATGTGCACAGTGACAGCGCCCACTCTCTTGTCAGCTCAGATTAGCAGTAATGAACATTGATGATGCTTCATTTCAGAGAGGGGGCAGAGGTTGTGACAGTGACTTCATCCTCCCCCTGCTCTGATGACTCATCATCAGACAAGAATTTAAAAAAAAAATAGAATACCAGTTAGTGCAGTTAGGGAAGAAAGGGCATTTTTAAAGCAAGTATATTAGAAAATAGCTTAAATTATGGCATCAAATAGATAGGGATTTAGATAAAGTTTACTTTCACCTTTCGAATACCTCTTTCACTATCCTATTAAATCAAACATAGAAAAGCCCTTTAATTTGCATCTCCTTTACCTGCGCTGTATCTTATGGTAGGCAGTTTGGTAAGTTATGTAATAGAACCTTGTTTCAGATATTTTAAAAGAGCTCCACAAGCTTTTATAGGGTAATGGGGATATTCTTACTATAGACCAGGAGTTCCCAACTTTTCTTACCTTAAGAGCCACGTTAAGCTCTGAGAGATGTTCTCAAGCCTCACCCAGAGTCCCCTAGTAGTGATATACACAAAGTGTAGCCATCTAGAGCCCCCCATTACTGGTATAATGACAAAAAGCACACAAGCTCCAGTGCTTCTCTTCCTTATAGACAGTATACTTACACATAAGGGTTTCCAAATTGCCCCATTCAGTATTCTCATATCAAGCACTCCTTCCGCATGATCACATCCAGCTTCAAACACCCCTTTAACTGGCAGTATCACCTTTCTCCAGCTTAAAATATTAACCTATTTCCCCAACTGCCAGTATATGAGCATCCAGATCTGCTCTTCTGTTCCGGGCTACCTACAAAGGTCACCATCTGGAGACCTGCTCTTCATGGCTGTTTTCTAGATGTTGTTGTTCATTGAAGGTTATAATTACATAATTTTAAGGATCAGAGGCTTTTTTGGGGGTCTGCTGCATCCATTGGCTTGCTGACCTGGTCTTGGTAAGGCTGTTTCTTTTTCTGTGAGACCTTCTAAGGACCAGATGTCTTTTAGTATGTACTGATGCATAAACCAATAGAATTCTGAAAGGGTGTACTTACATTTTCTGATAACTTTATGTAGGTCTGCATATAAGATGTTTGCACAAAATAGCAAAACAGCAGAATATTTTGAACTATAACTATTTTAAAATATGCTTAATATATATTAGATGCCTGTTTTGCATTTATATTTTTGCAATAACCAAATGCTGTTTGAAAAGTGTAAATGTATTATTTTTTGTTTTCACAACCATTTGATTTCAGAAGTGTGCGGTTGAAAGAAAAAGACAAGATCTTTAAGATGCCTTGCATTCCAATTCTTTAACTTCCTTTTAAAGGAATACAAGAAGAGAATCCTTGAGGACAATTTCTATTTTATTCAGTGCCGAAATATAATTTTAAAAGCAAATTTTCAGTACATTTTGGCTAATAGCGATGTTTGACCAATGTAGTTAAATGGCACTACTCCAATACAAAAAAAAAAATATTCCAATTATTGTCAAAATTCTAAAACATGAAATAAACTCTAAATAAGAATATTTGATTTGCATGAATTCTTTATTTATTTAGTAAGCACATTGAGATGTAATTGGAAATGAAAGGCCAAATAAAGAAGCCTGATAAATTTACTTATCAGTCTCTGGGGAGCGGGAGGAAAAGGGAACTTGCAAGTGAGACAAAAGTAAGTGGGGCTTCTATGACTGGCAGATCCCATTTCTTTACAAGTGTTACATTTCAGTCCCCTGCCATTTCCACATGTTTCCTGTTCACAGATAATTTGTACAACATATTTTATCATTCAGTTTTAGACACAGTTGAAAGACTTTTGCCTAAGGCTTGGAACACTTTGAAAATTGTATACCATTTGCAAAGCTTTCTTCTGCTTGGCTGTACAATTAGGTGACTGTCTTTACATAGACAGTGGGATTTATTCTTTTTTGGAAAAAGCTCAGCTAAGGTGAACTATGAATGATAATAGATAGATGAGGGATTAGTGACTGCTAGATTTATTGCTGCAGAAATGAATGCAGTGTAGAATATAAAAGGTACAGAAGAAATTATTGGAAGTTCCGCTATCAGTTTACAAATTCTACTTTTATATAACCAAACTTGCATTTGTAATTTGGTAAAACATTTGCCAAGTGTAAACTTGTCTTTTTTGTGTGTCTTAAAATTGAATATTTTGTCTTAACCACATCCTTACATATTGTGACTTTCAAGAGTTCAAATGTGTTCAGACCATTGTAATGGAAGACTGCACCTTATTTAAGGTGTACTACGTGGACAGTCAATGACAAACTAATATACACATCTTGAATTATATAAATGTCACGACTTTCTATTGCTTTCTTAATTTTTCTAGCTAATGTTATATCAATGTATAAATGGCTTTTTCTATTTATAATTGACGGAACCCATCAAGGGAAGGAAGATTAGACTCATGCTGTATATGTATGCAGTAAATGTCTAATTTCCCACTAGTGTAGGCTAAATGTAACCTGAATGTTGGGTTCTATAACTAAGTATGCAAAAAACTTGAACCTCTGTATCAGAAAGATAAGCTATGGATATTATAAAGTCATAGAAAAAAATTATTCAACGTGGAATTTTACAGCTTTTTGGATACACAAATGAAAATAATGCCATCAAATAGAAGAATAATTATGTTATCATGAAAATATGTAATCACATATAATAATTGTACTATACTGCAATGTTTTTTATTATGTAAGAACAGATAGGACATAACACTGCCTACACATCTCTATGCTACTACTAATGCTGTCCACACTGCCCAACTAGTCAAGATATGGAAGGAACTTAGAATGCCATCCCCCAACTAGCAGTGTTTAGCACATAATTCTTAGTGGCTGACAGAATAGTGATTCTGTTATATCCATCTGTACATGATATTCAGGGCTATAATTATATATTATTAATCACTGGAATGAGAAAAAGTGTGTCTACATATAGGCAGTCACTTTTGTATGCACAGGGCAATATATCTTTGAAAAGTAGGGAGAGAAGAGAAGCATTCTTAGAATTATTAAATGACTAATGAGGTATCTCAACCTTGATGTTTAATTTTCTAGTTTTCACTTCTGATTTGTAAGAACAACTGCATATTTACAGATATACTCAAACCATGGAGGCTCAGAGGTTAGCACTGCAGCCTTGCTGTGTTGGGGTCTTGAGTTTCCTTCCACACTCCAAAGATAAGGGGATTAAGATTATGAGCCCAGATGGGGCCAGTGCAGATAATGTCTGTACAGCGCTATGAAATTAATGAAGCTATATAGGTGAGTAAAATAAATAAATAAAATCAAAAAGCATTCTTTGAGATATAAAATGACAAATGAGATTTCACTCTTTCCTCCTTTTTAGGAGGTAGCTCTATCTCAACCTTAATGTTTGGTTTTTCTAATCTCACTTCTTGATTGTAAAAATAACTGCTTATTTCCAGAAATACTCAAACAAAAACATTGCTCTTAACTAGAGATGAGTGAACCTGAACAGTAAGGGCCCGTTCACACTGTGCAATCAAAGTCTGAACGAGCGTTCGATTTGTGACGTTTATCCGTCCTCGTTCCGAGGTTGCAAAGTGTGACATGGCGTTACGATTTGCGACGCAGCCCAGCATCGTACGATGTGAAAGAAAGAGCAGAACTTTCTTTCGTCGTAAATGTCTCGCTGTGGCGGTCGAAATCGTAGTATGTGACGGCGGTCATACGAGCTCGTAATGCGACTACGTGGGTTGGGCTTCCGCATACCTGTCTCCTGATTGGGCGTGACGTTTTAGCACGCCCATGCTGGTAATACGTCACGCTCGGAGTCGTAGGACTATGGCGGTGTGAAGGGTAGCGTACGATTGCGACGCGTGACGTTCACATCGCAACTACGTCAGAAAAAGCGTTAACATCGTAGAGTGTGACCGCTGGCTACGAGCTCGTACTGCGATGTCGAATATGACGCAAATGCGTCGTAATCGTAGCAGAATCGACCAGTGTGAAGGGGCCCTAAAGTTCGAGGTTCGTGCAATCATGAACCCAAAAATGATTACCCCACTTGGCACCGCACCAGTAAAATCGGGAAGAGCCGAGGCTAAGCGCCAGAATTGGTGCATCTAATGAATGTGCCATTTCTGAGGCGGCTGAGGGTGGATCTTATTAGGCTAGGAAAGGGCCAATATCCTATTAATAGCCTATTAATATCAGCCCTCTTCTGTCTGCTTTTCCTTAGCTGGTAATTAAAAGTATGGGAGACCCCACGTCATTTTCTTTGGGTCCCCTCCATTTTTAATAACCAGAAAATGCAAAGCAGATAGCTGGAGGCTGATATTAATAGGCTGAGAAAGTCCATGGATATAGGCCCCTTCCCAGCATAATAAAACCAGATCACAGCTGTCTTCTTTTCCCTTGACTGGTTATTAAATATAGGGGGACCACACGTTGTTTTTTTCATATATTTATTAGCAAGTATAGTAAACGCAAGGCACTGCTCCCCTCCTCCACTTTGACCTCTGCCTCCTGGTTCAAGATTATTACTTATTTGTTTATATATTATATGTTATTTTAAGTAATTTCCCTATCTACATTTCTTTACAATGCAATTGTCCTAGTCTTACCCCCATTTTGCTTGCTTGTGCAGCCCCCTAACCTTTACTATGAACATTTTACATCACCAAAGTTTGGATCACCGTGGACTTATATGAGGTTCGGGGTCAAGTTTGGATTAGGTTTTGGTATCCTTCTTTTAACAGCATGGAGTGCAATTAGTATTTTGCAAATCAGAGCTTTTAGTTTTAACTTGTTATTACAATAAATATATGACAAAAAAATCAACAACAAAAGATGTGAAATTTTACATATAAACCACCCAACAAGAATCCCTAATCAGACCAAGCCAAACTACCTTAATTGTTGTTTATATATTAAGCAATTTTTGTATGAAACTTGCAGTGTTGTGTACAAACATTTAATTGTTGTTTGTTGCGCCTCAGTCACATGTGGTGTAACTAATAGTACTATAATAACTTGCATCTGTGGCATGCCATTACGATAGCAAATATTGCAGCTATATGCTGCACAACATTAAGATTTAGTTCCTGTCTGATAAGTACACTAGTTAAGACTGATTCAGACTTCTTACTTGTACTATTCTATAATAGTGAATGGGGAGGTGCCAGGGCCGGACTGGCCATAGGGCACTTCTGGCAAATGCCAGAAGGGCCGGTGCCAGTGGTGGGCCGCTCAATCCGCCGCCCCCGCCGTCGCATTCAACTATACCGGCGTATAGACGCCGGTACAGTTGAATGCAATGATGGAGGAGAGAGCCTCTACAGACGCTCCTCTCCCATCATTCCCCGCTCTGCCTCTGACACTGCGGGTGTGCGATGATGTCATATCATCGCGCACCTGCTGTGTCCCGGGCAGACTGCAGCTGCTGAGACAGGAGCAGGAACCAGGAAGCAACGCTGGGCACGAGGAGAGGTGAGGAGAGTTTTTTTTTTTTTCTGGACTGTGGGGCCATTCTCGGAGGAGGGGAGGGGAGGAAGAGAAGAGATGTGGGCTGTATATAGTTCTCTGTGGGCTGTGCTCTGTGCTGTATACTGCTGTGGGCTGTATATAGTTCTCTGTGGGCTGTGCTCTGTGCTGTATACTGCTGTGGGCTGTATATAGTTCTCGGTGGGCTGTGCTCTGTGCTGTATACTGCTGTGGGCTGTATATAGTTCTCTGTGGGCTGTGCTCTGTGCTGTATACTGCTGTGGGCTGTATATAGTTCTCTGTGGGCTGTGCTCTGTGCTGTATACTACTGTGGGCTGTATATAGTTCTCTGTGGGCTGTGCTCTGTGCTGTATACTGCTGTGGGCTGTATATAGTTCTCTGTGGGCTGTGCTCTGTGCTGTATACTACTGTGGGCTGTATATAGTTCTCTGTTGGCTGTGCTCTGTGCTGTATACTGCTGTGGGCTGTATATAGTTCTCTGTGGGCTGTGCTCTGTGCTGTATACTGCTGTGGGCTGTATATAGTTCTCTGTGGGCTGTGCTCTGTGCTGTATACTGCTGTGGGCTGTATATAGTTCTCTGTGGGCTGTGCTCTGTGCTGTATACCACTGTGGGCTGTATATAGTTCTCTGTGGGCTGTGCTCTGTGCTGTATACTGCTGTGGGCTGTATATAGTTCTCTGTGGGCTGTGCTCTGTGCTGTATACTACTGTGGGCTGTATATAGCTCTCTGTGGGCTGTGCTCTGTGCTGTATACTACTGTGTGCTCTGTGCTATATATAGTACTCTGTGGGCTGTGCTCTGTGCTGTATACTACGGTGGGCTGTGTGCTATATATAGTACTCTGTGGGCTGTGCTCTGTGCTGTATACTACTGTGGGCTGTATATAGTACTCTGTGGGCTGTGCTCTGTGCTGTATACTGCTGTAGGCTGTATATAGTTCTCTGTGGGCTGTGCTCTGTGCTGTATACTACCGTGGGCTGTGTGCTATATATAGTACTCTGTGGGCTGTGCTCTGTGCTGTATACTACTGTGGGCTGTATATAGTTCTCTGTGGGCTGTGCTCTGTGCTGTATACTGCTGTGGGCTGTATATAGTTCTCTGTGGGCTGTGCTCTGTGCTGTATACTACTGTGGGCTGTATATAGTTCTCTGTGGGCTGTGCTCTGTGCTGTATACTACTGTGGGCTGTATATAGTACTCTGTGGGCTGTTCTCTGTGCTGTATACTACTGTGGGCTGTATATAGTTCTCTGTGGGCTGTGCTCTGTGCTGTATACTGCTGTGGGCTGTATATAGTTCTCTGTGGGCTGTGCTCTGTGCTGTATACTACTGTGGGCTGTATATAGCTCTCTGTGGGCTGTGCTCTGTGCTGTATACTACTGTGTGCTCTGTGCTATATATAGTACTCTGTGGGCTGTGCTCTGTGCTGTATACTACTGTGGGCTGTATATAGTACTCTGTGGGCTGTGCTCTGTGCTGTATACTACTGTGGGCTGTATATAGCTCTCTGTGGGCTGTGCTCTGTGCTGTATACTACTGTGGGCTGTATATAGTTCTCTGTGGGCTGTGCTCTGTGCTGTATACTGCTGTGGGCTGTATATAGTTCTCTGTGGGCTGTGCTCTGTGCTGTATACTGCTGTGGGCTGTATATAGTTCTCTGTGGGCTGTGCTCTGTGCTGTATACTACTGTGGGCTGTATATAGTTCTCTGTGGGCTGTGCTCTGTGCTGTATACTACTGTGTGCTGTATATAGTTCTCTGTGGGCTGTGCTGTATATAGTACTCTGTGGGCTGTGCTGTATATAGTACTCTGTGGGCTGTGCTGTATATAGTACTCTGTGGGCTGTGCTGTATATAGTACTCTGTGGGCTGTGCTGTGTATAGTACTCTGTGGGCTGTGCTGTATATAGTACTCTGTGGGCTGTGCTGTATATAGTACTCTCTGGGCTGTGCTGTATATAGTACTCTCTGGGCTGTGCTGTATATAGTACTCTCTGGGCTGTGCTTTATATAGTACTCTGGGCTGTGCTGTATATAGTTCTCTGTGGGCTGTGCTGTATATAGTTCTCTGTGGGCTGTGCTGTATATAGTTCTCTGTGGGCTGTGCTGTATATATTACTTTGTGGGCTGTGCTGTATATATTACTTTGTGGGCTGTGCTGTATATATTACTCTGTGGGCTGTGCTGTATACTACTGTGTGGACTGTGCTGTATACTTCTACGTGGGCTGTGCTGTATACTACTGTGTGGTCTGTGCTGAATACTGCTGTGTGGGCTGTGTTATCTACTACGCGGGCTGTGCTATATTATGCAGGCTGTGCTGTATACTATGCGGTTTGTGCTATATAATATGCGGGCTTTGCTATATACTATGGGGAGTATATTATATTCTATGGGGGAGGCCATGTTATGTACTATGTGGCTGTGTTATATACTATTGTGGGGGTATATTATATTCTATGGGGGAGGCTGCGTTATATACTATGGGGGGCTGCATTATATTCTATGGGGGGCTACATTATATATTATGGGGAGGTGGGCTGTATTATATTCTATGGGGGTTACATACTCTGGGGTGGCTGCATTATACTCTGTGGGGTGGCTGCATTATACTCTGGGGTGGCTGCATTATACTCTGGGGTGGCTGCATTATACTCTGGGGTGGCTGCATTATACTGTATCGAGGACTATGGGGAATACGTTATACTATATGAAGAACTATGGGGTGCATTATACTATGGGAAGTGAATTGTACTACATGGATGACTGGCGGTGCATTATACTATATGGAGCACTATGAGGATTGTATTATGCTATATGGAGGACTATGAGGATTGTATTATGCTATATGGAGGACTATGAGGAGTGTATTATACTATGTGGAGGACTGAGCAGTGTATTTTAATATATGGAGGACTATAGGGAGTGTATTATACTATATGGAGGACTATGGAGCACATTATAATATATGGAGGACTATGGGGTGTATTTTACTAAACAAGTAAAATGCTGCATATTCGGATTGTTTTTGCTGGAACAAAAAGCCTTGTTGTCAGCAGCACATTGCCAGTGTAAACTGTAGATGTGCTGCTGAAAACATGATACTGTATGGTGATCTGTTAGTGATCTATTAGTGATCGTTCTGTCTCATCATTATTCCTCAGCTGGTGGAAAGAGGCCGGGAAACAAGCGTTGAACAACTTCAGTATTGTCGATCAAACTCGTTTAGCGGCCTGAACTCAGCGTATGTAAATACAACAGAAAGGCTTCTGTGTGATGTGCAATATGTTAGCATTTGGGGACCCATTTTAAACTTTGCCTAAAACCGGCCCTGCCTACAAGTGTACAAAGATATTATACAGTCACCATGTGACAAGTGGGCCTGTGTAACTTCAAATGCCAGGGCTGAATTTTAGTCCCAGTCCGGCCCTGGGAGGTGCGCTTGTCCATAATACTGTATTTCATAGACCAAGCAGTCCACATAAAAACACAGAGACATGTCTGATTTTGACCCATGTGTCGGAGAAAAATCTGCAATGCAAGACTATGGATCTACCATCTGAGTGCGGCATGCTAGATAGGAAAAAATAAACTTTTTCTTTTTTTTTTTTTTTGTTTCCACGTAGGAAAAAACTGACACCCGGTCCAAACTTTGATCAAACTCTGCTCAAAATATGTCCGAATGAGCTATAGTTCTGGATAGACGGGCTCTAAAAACAGTTTTAATAATGAGAATATTGTTTAAATAAAAGTAGAAAATGTCCAATTGAAATCAGTTTGAAAAAATGTTATTCTGTTGTGCTATTGTTAGATTTGTATGTATGGCTTTTGAATTTAAATATTTTCTGTGTTTGTGAACTATTTTTCTTATACTGTAGATACAATGGATGTGTCTTTGTCATCTAAGACAGTACTGAGTGTAAAAGCTCATTAAACATTGTCACATACAAACCCATTAATCAAAATATTAAAAATGACGGAAGATTACACCAATTCCAGTGGCAGAGTCTAGAATTGCTGAGCTAAAACTTCTATTTGTTTAAACTAGCTTTGCATGCCTACACACTCTTTTATCCAAGGGCATATTGCAGAAAACAGAACATATCTGTTCCCACTTTAGTGGCAGTAAGGACAGTAGAATTCATGCCTTTATGCATGACATAAGGGTATATCTGACTCCTGTGAGCTTAAAAAATAATCACCCCTTATACCTTTGATAACAAAAAATCCCAACTAAACCAACTTAATGTATAATAAAAAAAAACAATAAACACCAATAAACACTCGAGGCGTTATTTGGATTTAATGGCCACAGCAGCTTTTTATTAACATAAAGTATAAAACAATTTAAACAATAAACTACCGAAATGGGGTGGTGTCACGGGGAGACTAGTTGAGCAAGAGCTAATTTACCCGGGCCCCTGCAGTTTCCCTCAGACTAGGGAAATCCTGACTGACCCTCTACCTGGAGTTTACACTGATGGTGTGCATGTCCAGGCCTCGAACCTCACCCTGACTCCTGTTTTAACCCTAGGCTGATACCTCCGCCCTCCACCCAGTGAAGAGGTAATATTCCAATACCCACAGTTAGCACAGACAAGGATAAAGGAAAATATACACCATGCCGCAGTCACTCAGGAATACACTATAAATGTGCAGGGCAAAATAAATACAAATATAGGAAGGAGTAAATAAGACAGAGGAAAATACACCACCAGCAACGAATCTCCAACAACCAGCTCTCCACTCCAGACCGAGATAACAACGTACAAGACAGAGGCTATAATCGGTGACGCCCAATGAACAGGAGAACTATTTAAAGGCCATGGGAATGGCCCAGCTTCAAATCCGAGGATTTGGTAAATTAACCCCGGAACAGCTAGATAAAATCTAGCAGACGCCAATGAGCAAATAGAGGTCAAAAGCGGAATTACCGCTGTCTGTCGGACGACCTGGTCTGAACAGCGTCCGACATGACAGTACCCCGCCTTCTACGAGGGACCCCAGGGCCCTCACGGCTTATAGGACCCGGCTTGTCTGGATGGCGACGATGAAAAAACCTGACAAGCCGATCTGCATGAATGTCCGAGGCTGGTACCCAGGACCTCTCCTCAGGCCCATAACCACGCCAGTGTACCAAGTACTGTAAAGTGCGACGCACTACACGGGAGTCAACCACCTTGGAGACTTCAAACTCCAAATTACCATCTACCAAGACTGGAGGTGGCATAGGCGCTGCATCCACAGAACCCACCACCTTCTTTAGAAGAGACCTGTGGAACACGTTGTGTATCTTATACACCATAGGGAGCTCCAATCGGTACGCTACTGGGTTAATGACGGCGGTGACCCTAAATGGACCAATAAACCGTGGACCCAATTTAAGGGACGGTATTTTGAGTCTTATGTTTTTTGTGGATAACCACACCCAGTCATCCACACTCAGGTCCGGACCTGGCACACACCTACTGTCAGCCACACGCTTGTACCTAGCACCCACACTCAACAGGCGCTGCTTAACTCTCCTCCAGACTGATGACAATTGTGTCCCCAACTGGTACTCCTCCGGAACGCCGGAAGAGCCCCTCTGACTCAAGGTACAAAATTGAGGATGTAGCCCGTAAACACAAAAAAACGGACGACTCCTGGCGGTGATTATTGATGGCAAACTCAGCCAAAGGAAGAAAGGTAGACCACTCCTCCTGGTTATCAGAGACAAAGTAGCGTAAGTACTGTTCCAAATTTTGGTTCATACGCTCAGTCTGACCATTTGACTGAGGATGAAACGCCGAAGAATGAGATAACTTGATCCCCAGCCGTGAGCAAAATGCTCTCCAAAATTTTGCCACAAACTGAGACCCCCTATCAGACACGATGTCAGACGGAACCCCATGAAGTCTGACCACCTCCTGCACAAATACCTGAGCCAGAGTCTTAGTGTTAGACAATGAAGGCAAAGACACAAAGTGCGACATTTTAGAAAACCGATCAACAATCACCAAGATGACCGTGTTCCCAGCTGATGAGGGCAAATCAGTGATGAAATCCATGGAGATTTCCGTCCAAGGCTTACTAGCTACCTCAAGAGGAAGTAGTGTGCCAACAGGACGGGAGCGACGCGTCTTAGCCCTAGCGCACATGGTACAAGCTGACACGTATGAGACCACGTCCTGTCGGATCTTGGGCCACCAAAACCGACGTGACACCAACTCCAAGGTACCTCTAACCCCTGGGTGGCCAGCCAGGACAGCATCATGATGCTCCGCCAAAACCTTTAGGCGGAGATGAAGCGGTACAAAAGATTTGTTGACGGGAAGCTCAGATGGTACCTCCTCCTGAGCCTCGGCAATCTCAGCCTCAACCTCGGTAGTGAGAGCCGAAACCACAACACCCTTTTGGAGGATGGGTACTGGATCCTCCCAAGGTTCTCCCCCCGGAAAACACCTGGACAGAGCATCCGCCTTAGTGTTTTTAGACCCCGGTCTGTAAGTGACCACAAAATTGAACCACGTGAAAAACAATGCCCAGCGAACCTGCCTGGGGGACAGACGCTTGGCTGACTCCAAATACAGCAGATTCTTATGATCGGTAATAACAGTAACCTGATGTACCGACCCCTCCAAGAAGTGTCGCCATTCCTCAAAGGCCAACTTAATTGCCAACAACTCCCTGTTGCTGATATCGTAGTTACGTTCGGCGGACGACAGTTTCTTGGAGAAATAGGCGCACGGACGTAAACCACTCAAAGATGAGCCTTGAGATAGTACGGCCCCCACACCAACCTCAGACGCATCGACTTCCACAACAAAGGGTTTAGATACGTCTGGCTGCACAAGAATGGGGGCTGAAACAAAACTGTTCTTAAGAAATTCTAATGCGCGCACAGCAGCCTCAGGCCAAATGGAGAAATTGGTACAATTTTTAGTCATGTCAGTTAGCGGTTTAGCAATGATGGAAAAATCCTTGATAAATTTCCTATAGTAGTTAGAAAACCCAAGGAACCGCTGAAGTGCTTTCAGGTTATCAGGACGTTCCCAATGCAGCACCGCTTGCACCTTAGCGGCGTCCATTTTAAACCCAGAAGCAGACACAATATAACCCAAGAAAGGCAACTCTTGAACAGAAAATACACATTTCTCAAGTTTAGCATACAGCTTATTCTCTCTGAGAAGCTGTAACACCTGCCTGACATGATCTAAATGAGCATCACGGTCGCAAGAATATATGAGAATGTCATCTAGATACACGATAACGAATTTCCCCAAAACATGCGAGAACACATCATTGATGAAATGTTGGAACACTGCAGGTGCGTTAGTCAACCCAAACGGCATCACCAAATTTTCAAAATGACCCTCAAGGGTATTAAAAGCCGTCTTCCACTCATCACCTTGACGGACTCTTATGAGGTTGTATGCCCCCCTGAGGTCAAGCTTGGTAAACCACTTAGCACCTGCCACCTGGTTGAACAAATCTGGTATCAGAGGCATAGGGTATGGATCACGAACCGTAATCTGGTTCAACTCCCTGAAATCCAAACACGGGCATAATCCGCCATCTTTCTTCTTCACGAAGAAGAACCCTGCTGCCACCGGCGAGGATGACGGCCTGATGTGCCCTTTGCTCAAGCTTTCAGCAATGTAATCTTTTAACGCTTGTCTCTCCGGACCAGAGATGTTAAACATCCTTGCTTTAGGCAATTTGGCCCCTGGTTTAAACCTGATAGAACAGTCATAAGGACGATGTGGTGGCAACTCTGAACAACCCTTCTCAGAGAACACATCCACAAAATCCAGAAGTGACTCCGGAACGCTTGAAGTCACCGCAGCCACACATGTGGCCAGGCAATTCTCCTGGCAGAACTCACTCCACCGAATTATGTCCTGAGTAGTGTTGAGCATTCCGATACCGCAAGTATCGGGTATCGGCTGATATTTGCTGTATCGGAATTCCGATACCGAGATCCGATATTTTTGTGGTATCGGGTATCGGTATCGAAACAACATTAATGTGTAAAATAAAGAATTAAAATAAAAAATATTGCTATACTCACCTCTACGACGCAGCCTGGACCTCACCGAGGGAACCGGCAGCGTTGTTTGCTTAAAATTCGCGCGTTTCCTTCCTTACGTGAAGTCCCGGCTTGTGATTGGTCGCGTGCCGCCCATGTGGCCGCGACGCGACCAATCACAGCAAGCCGTGACGTAATTTCAGGTCCTTCAGGATTTTAAAATTACGTTCCGGCTTTGTGATTGGTCGCGTCGCGGTCACATGGGCGACGCGACCAATCACAAGCCGTGACGTCACGGGAGGCTGGACACGCGCGCATTTTAAAATGCGCGCGTGTCCTGCCTCCCGTGACGTCACGGCTTGTGATTGGTCGCGTCGCCCATGTGGCCGCGACGCGACCAATCACAGGAAGCCGTGACGTAATTTTAGGTCCTTCAGGATTTTAAAATTACGTTCCGGCTTTGTGATTGGTCACGTCGCGGTCACATGGGATGCGCGCTTGTCCTGCCTCCCGTGACGTCACGGCTTGTGATTGGTCGCGTCGCCCATGTGACCGCGACGCGACCAATCACAAAGCCGGAACGTAATTTTAAAATCCTGAAGGACCTGAAATTACGTCACGGCTTGCTGTGATTGGTCGCGTCGCGGCCACATGGGCGGCACGCGACCAATCACAAGCCGGGACTTCACGTAAGGAAGGAAACGCGCGAATTTTAAGCAAACAACGCTGCCGGTTCCCTCGGTGAGGTCCAGGCTGCGTCGGAGAGGTGAGTATAGCAATATTTTTTATTTTAATTCTTTCTTTTACACATTAATATGGATCCCAGGGCCTGAAGGAGAGTTTCCTCTCCTTCAGACCCTGGGAACCATCAGGAATACCGTCCGATACTTGAGTCCCATTGACTTGTATTGGTATCGGGTATCGGTATCGGATTGGATCCGATACTTTGCCGGTATCGGCCGATACTTTCCGATACCGATACTTTCAAGTATCGGACGGTATCGCTCAACACTAGTCCTGAGTTTTCTAGTCAATTACCGGGTTGTGCATAGACAACCAAGGAAAACCCAAAACCACCTGAGCAGGAAGATTCCTGAGCACCTTACATGTAACTCGCTCGGAATGTAGAACTCCTATGTGGAGTTTCACCTCAGCCACAAATTCAGTTATCTCCCCCTGAGAGAGAGGAGCAGCATTGATGGTGACCACGCGGATAGAATGAGACAGTTTTTCAATCCTAAAACCTGCTGTGCACGCAAACTCCTCATCAATGAGATTTGTGGCTGAACCACTATCCACAAAAACAGTAATTGGCAGCTCACTGCCAGCAATAAAAACCTTAGCAGGAAGCATGCATTAAGAAACCACCATAGAGGATATACATAAGCTCAGATTGGTCTCCTCCACACCCTCTGAGCTTCGAAGTTTTCCGTCGTTGCGTTTTTCTTAGACAGCAGAGGACAGATGTTAATAAAATGACCAGTTTTACCACAGTACAAACAGGCTCCCTGCTTCCTGAGCTCAGGGGCTTGACGCTTGACATGTGACACCCCTGCAATTTGCATAGGCTCCATGGGCTCACCTGCAGAAACCTCATGTGAACCTAAGCCCTCTCCCATAGGCGGTGTTTCATGCTCCCTCTGACGCAAACAGCGATCTATGCGGACAACCAGACTCATGGCGGAATCTAGAGAAGCAGGAGTCTCGTACATCAGAAGGGCTTTTTTAACCCTTCCAGAAATCCCTTGTATAAACTGACTCCGCAATGCTGGATCATTCCATTGTGTATCGTCCGCCCAGCGACGAAATTCAGAACAGTAATCCTCTGCAACTCGCTCCCCCTGGTGAATAGTGCGTATCTTAGATTCTGCTAGAGCCATTCTGTCAGGTTCATCGTAGATTTTCCCAAGAGAAGAATAAAAATTCACCACAGAGTCAAATGCAACAGAATCAGATGGCAAAGAAAATGCCCATGCTGGGGATCCCCGCTTAACAATGACAACACCTGGCCCACACGCTGAGCCTCATTACCCAAGGAGATCGGGCGCATATGGAAATATAGTTTGCAAGCTTCACGAAAAGAAACAAATTTACTGCGTTCCCCAGTAAATCTTTCAGGCAAAGGAAATTTAGGCTCAGCAACTCCTCCTGTCGCTCCAGCCTGAACATTAGATACTGCTAGTCCCTGTTGCTGCACTGCCCCCCTCAACTCAGTGACCTGTAGGGACAGCGCCTCCAACTGGCGGGTTATGGAAGTCATGGGATCCATGACAAAACAGAAAAAAAAGAAACCCCTTTTTTTTTTTGTTGTTGTTGGGCCGATTATAATGTCACGGGGAGACTAGGTGAGCAAGAGCTAATAACCCGGGCCCCTGCAGTTTCCCTCAGACTAGGGAAATCCTGACTGACCCTCTACCTGGAAATTACACTGATGGTGTGCATGTCCAGGCCTCGAACCTCACCCTGACTCCTGTTTTAACCCTAGGCTGATACCTCCGCCCTCCACCCAGTGAAGAGGTAATATTCCAATACCCACAGTTAGCACAGACAAGGATAAAGGAAAATATACACCATGCCGCAGTCACTCAGGAATACACTATAAATGTGCAGGGCAAAATAAATACAAATATAGGAAGGAGTAAATAAGACAGAGGAAAATACACCACCAGCAACGAATCTCCAACAACCAGCTCTCCACTCCAGACCGAGATAACAACGCACAAGACAGAAGCTATAATCGGTGACGCCCAATGAACAGGAGAACTATTTAAAGGCCATGTGAATGGCCCAGCTTCCAATCCGAGGATTAGGTAAATTAACCCCGGAACAGCTAGATAAAATCTAGCAGACGCCAATGAGCAAATAGTGGTCAAAAGCGGAATTACCGCTGTCTGTCGGACGACCTGGTCTGAACAGCGTCCGACATGACAGGTGGTCCTCGAAGCCCCCCAAATATAAACCTCAAATATCCAAATCCCATATTGGCCCCCAGGTTGTTTTACCCCCTGCCGCTATGCACCAGCTCAGGGATAGATAACATCCAACCTGGCCAAACCAAAAACCCATCCATGACAACTTATTATGCTAAAATTCAACAATACCACATAACAATTAGCTTTAAAACATTCCCCTATGTCGGAAACATGACCACAAACAAGCCCTTGACCCTATCTTCTAACAAAGGGAGGGTGGGTGGGAGCTTCCTTATTCACCAGGTGGGTACTCAAAATGGTTGCCCACGTAAGATGGGTGCCCCTCTTATACTGCCCCTCCCCCTTAACCCCAACTCCAACTCCTCCTCAATTTGAAAACTAAACACTACTCCTCCCCTCACGTATCATTAACCCCAAACACTCCGCCCCTTACAAAAAAGCCCATGTTGGCCTCCCCTTAGGGGCCAGGGACCCTGTACGGCCTCTCTGGATTATAGATTATTTTCAGTAATCATAAATGCTACACTCTATTTTTTTCTTAAATATATGACTTTCTTAGCATAGAAAGCCCAATTCATTAGGATGAGGAAAAGTGTTAGAGTCTGATAACCAATTCATGAAAAGCTTGCGTCGGACGAATGACATACACCTCTGATTGCTTAAAATCCTACTCCAGTCCCTGTGCAGCGAATACCACACCCCAGTCCATAAATTGGTTAAAGAGTTATCGTACTGAATTGTTCAAACATGGCTATACAATTCCGAACCCACACTATCCAGAATAGCGGTATTTTACCACCTAAGGACAAAAAGTGATTCCAGCAAAAATATTAAAATCATTATATATATATATTCTGGATAGTGTGGGTTGTACAGTTTATTTAGAGTGTCTAGCACCCCAATTGTGTTCTTTGGACATATTTGAATTATTATGGCTATACAATTGTCTAAATGACCTCTTTTAAGGTAAAGGATCCCTTTTAAAATATAATTCACAATTATCCCTACTTTTAATATATCTTACTTGGTTTGATGAGAAACAGTTGCTTAGCTCACAGCTCCTGAATGAACAGGGGAAAAAAATAACAATTTTTCTCCCCTTGCTTGGATCCTTAAAGTGTCATGTCATGAATAGTGTTGAGCGATACCGTCCGATACTTGAAAGTATCGGTATCGGAAAGTATCGGCCGATACCGGCAAAGTATCGGATCTAATCCGATACCGATACCTGATACCAATACAAGTCAATGGGACTCAAGTATCGGACGGTATCCCTGATGGTTCCCAGGGTCTGAAGGAGAGGAAACTCTCCTTCAGGCCCTGGGATCCATATTAATGTGTAAAAGAAAGAATTAAAATAAAAAATATTGCTATACTCACCTCTCCGACGCAGCCTGGACCTTACCGAGGGAACCGGCAGCGTTCTTTGCTTAAAATGCACGCGTTTACTGCCTTCCGTGACGTCACGGCTTGTGATTGGTCGCGTGTCGCCCATGTGGCCGCGACGCGACCAATCACAGCAAGCCGTGACGTAATTTTCGGGTCCTGAATGCCTAATTCTAGGCATTCAGGATTTGAAAATTACGTTACGGCTTGTGATTGGTCGCGTCGCGGTCACATGGGCGACGCGACCAATCACAAGCCGTGACGTCACGGGAGGCAGGAAAATCGTGCATTTTAAAATTACGTCACGGCTTGTGATTAGTTGCGTGCCGCCCATGTGACCGCGACGCGACCAATCACAGCAAGCCGTCACGTAATTTCAGGTCCTGAATGCCTAATTCTGCATTCAGGACCTGAAAATTACGTCACGGCTTGCTGTGATTGGTCGCGTCGTGGTCACATGGGCGGCACGCAACCAATCACAAGCCGTGACGTAATTTTAAAATGCGCGCGTTTCCTGCCTCCCGTGACGTCACGGCTTGTGATTGGTCGCGTCGCCCATGTGACCGCGACGCGACCAATCACAAGCCGTAACGTAATTCTGCATTCAGGACCTGAAAATTACGTCACGGCTTGCTGTGATTGGTCGCGTCGCGGCCACATGGGCGGCACGCGACCAATCACAAGCCGTGACGTCACGGAAGGCAGTAAACGCGCGCATTTTAAGCAAAGAACGCTGCCGGTTCCCTCGGTAAGGTCCAGGCTGCGTCAGAGAGGTGAGTATAGCAATATTTTTTATTTTAATTCTTTCTTTTACACATTAATGTTGTTTCGATACCGATACCCGATACCACAAAAGTATCGGATCTCGGTATCGGAATTCCGATACCCTCAAGTATCGGCTGATACCCGATACTTGCGGTATCGGAATGCTCAACACTAGTCATGAATAAAACTGTACCAAAAATAAGAAACAACCAGCCATACAGATGACTAAACTTCGGTTTTAAGATTCAGTAGGGTAATTTTGTGTTTCTTTAGGAATTCCACCCACTGTTTCATAAGAGTAACTTGAAGAGATGAGCAAATATTTCAGTGTTCGGTTCGGAATACGATCACCGCATTGGCAATATTCGACGATTAATTCGCCGAACATAACCAAACTCCATTGATGTCAATGTGAGGCAAAAACAAACGCACGCACAACACCTTATAATGGCCCCAAATGCTGCCAAAACACATCAAATGAGGGACAGACACCAGGAAATTGGCCTCAATTCACACACGGTACAACTTGTAACATGGCACTGCAGCAAACATCCAGGCATGAGGTATAGGGGTCTGGGACAGCATTTACAGCTTTCAATTGAACATCACAGTAAGAGGAGGTGGGTGAGGGATCAGTGTGGGACTCCTTTGCTGGGAGCTCTGATACCACATGCAACACTTCTACCTGCATTAATGCTGAGCCACACTCAGGTGGCACAAATATCAGTTTTGTAGACTACCATTGTCAGAAAAATGTAAGGATAGTAACACGGGTAGTTGAGTCTAAGGAAGTGGAGGCCTGATGGTTTCAGAGGCTTACTGCTACAGGCAACACTCATGAAGGAGACCTAACCATGAGTGTTCACGTTTCCAAAAATTATTGGCAGACACCACCAAAGTGGCATCAATTTCACCACAGTAGAAATAGTATAATAGGGACCAACAGGTCTTCCACTACCCCCAATCCCGCAGATGGACAGCCAACCAGGAATGTTCACATTAAAACAAATTAGGGCCTTACACCACATAAGTGGCATAAATTTCATGACAGTAGAAATAGTATAATAGGGACCTAAAGGTCTTCCACTACACCAAATCCATCAGATGGACACCCAACATGGAGTTTTCACATTTTAAAAAATGAGGGCCTGACACCACCAAAGTGGAATAACTTTCACGAGAATAGAAAGAGTATAATTGGGACCAACACATCTTCCACTACAGCCAACCCAGCAGATGTAGACCAACCATGACTGTTCACATTTCCAAAAATTTGTCTTAACATCAACAGCAGCCACAGCAGGCACAGAAGCCACACTAAAGATATCACAGAGTGCAGTTACGTGACATTAATGCGCAACACTAAAAAATGCAATATCACCTAGTCTGTACAGTCTGTGATTGGGGGTGCAAAAGTCCTTGGAGATCCATGACTTGTTCATCTTAATGAAAGTTACACTTTCGGGGGACAGCTGTCTGTGCTTATCTGTCAGGACACCAGCAGCAGCGCTGAAGACACGCTCTGAAAGAACGCTGGCTGCTGGGCACAATAAAACCTCCAATGCGTGTGAGGCGAGCTCAGGCCATTCATCCATTTTGGAAGACCAAAATGTGAAAGGCTCCAAACACTCCCTGATGGTATTGATATTCAGTTCTAGATACTTCTGCACCATCCTCTCCATTCGTTCACCACATGTAACACATGGACTCTGTTGTTGTACTGGTGCACAAGCTGGTCTAAAAAAGTGTGAAAGGAATCACAGACATTACTTCTTCCACTTACACTACAACTACTAATCCTGCTGCTGCTGCTAATATTTTGTTGATGACGTGCCTGGAGGTTGGAAGTCTAGAGCTATGCTGCGAACTGTGTGCTTCACTGCTGTCTTGGGGAAAAGCTCTCTTAAGATTTGTAAAAGCGTGTTTCGATACTACAGCATTTGCAGGTCCCTTTCCAGGGTGGGAATCACCTTTCAAAATTTGGTTTTATAACCTGGATCTAACAGAGTGGCAACCCAGTAGTCAGCAGTATTCCGAATCATATCTACTGTATTTTTCGGACTATAAGACGCACCGTACCATAAGACGCACCCCAAATTTGGGGTGAAAATTGCAGAAAAAAAGATTTTTTATAAGATGGGGGTTCATCTTATTGTCCGAATTTAAGATCTCTTACCTGAGGGCAGGCAGTGGCAGCGCAGGGTCACAGGAAGCATGGTGGTGGCAGAGGTGAGGTGATGCTGAGGTGCGGTGGGCGGAACGGCGTGCACCTGAGCACGGTCCCATGCTGCTTAGGTGGGCAATGCCATGGCCTGGTGTCCATGGGGAGTTTGCGGCAGTGCTGTGGCAGCAGCAGATGTGCGGTCACTTCTTCAGGTGGTGGCGGCCAGGGTCCCTTCCACATTTGAGATGACGCCACGGCCCGGTGTTGAAGGAGAGCAGCAGAGCTGGGTGAGTCACGGTTTTCCCGGTGGCGCCGGCCATCTTTCTGAGGCCGCGTGTGCACAGATTCAGTACTCTGCTTCCCACGGCTTCAGGAAAATGGCCGCGGAAGACCACGCGTGTGCAGATGGAGATCGCGGCGGCCATTTTCCTGAAGCCAAGATCTCAATCTGCGAACTCGGCTTCAGGAAAATGGCCGCCGCGATCTCAATCTGCGCACGCGTGGCCTCCAGCGGCCATTTTCCTGAAGCCCCAGGAAGCAGAAAACTCAATCTGCGCACGCACGGCCTCAGGAAGATGGCCGCCGCCACCGGAAAAGCCGTAACTCACCCAGGTCTGCTGCTCTCCTTCAATACCGGGCCGCGGCGTCACCGCAAATGTGGAAGGGACCCTGCTCACGCCATACCGCTCACCGCACCACATCATCCCCGCACCTCTGTCGCCGCCACAATGCCGGTAAGCCTGCATTCCAACTATAAGACGCACCCCCCATTTTCCTCACAATTATTTGGGGGAAAAATGCGTCTTATAGTCGGAAAAATACAGTATACGGTGATCAAGTCGCAAATAGTGCAACAAGAAGGCACTAAGATGTCGGGCTCTACCGTGAGGTCCTAGCCCATGCTGTGTTGGTAGCTGGGTAACAATGATGCTTGTTTCCTCAGTCTCCTCCCACCAACCACGAACAGAGAGGGGAGGATTATCCTCTTCATCTGACAGTTGCTCGCCCATCACCTCTTTCTCCTCCATTTGTTCCTCGGATCTTGCACCTTCGATAATCATTTGTCTGTTATCATCAGCCCCCCTCAATCACAGTAATCCACCCTCCCTTGGCACCCGCCTGTGTGCCAAAGGTCTGGAACTTAGAGACATTGTTATCCCTTCTGCATCCTCCTTTGCCTCCTCCTCTTCTTCTGGGACCACCATCTCCTCCCACAGACTATTCATAGTCTGCTCCAGCATATAGATGACTGGAATAGTGATGCTGATAATGGCAGTGTCAGCGCTAACCATCTTAGTAGCCATTTCAAAACTGTTCAGAAGCGTGCAGAGGTCCTTAATCTGTGTCCAGTCCGTAAACGTGATATGCGTCACGTCTGTACTGTGTTGGCCCAGGCTATACAACATGACATACTGCGTCAGGGCTCGTTGCTGCTGCCACAGTTGCTGCAACATGTGCAGAGTGGAATTCCACTGTGTCAGCACATCGCATATCAGCCTGTTAACTGGTATGGACAAAGACCTCTGTATCGATACAAGTCAATGAGCAGAGGGGTGCAAATGGTGGAAATGAGCACACAGCTTCCATACTTTCTGGAGCAGCTCACCCAACCAGGATAGTGGCTGAGGAAAAGCTGTGCCACCTGGTTGAAGACGTGACCCATGCATGTGTGAGCTTGCCTGACCATAGAGCTGCCACCAGATTTGCTCCATTATCGGACATGGCCAATCCTGGATGCAGGTTCAGCATAGACAGCCATTGATAAAACTCAGCCTGGAGAGCTATCCACAACTCTTCAGCTGCATGACTGCGATCTCCAAGGCATATCAATTTTAAGACTGCCTGATTGCAGTGAGCCATGGCTGCGCACTATGGAGATAGTGGAGATTCACTCTTCACTGTTGGAACACGTGTCTCATTATCTCATTAAGGCAGAGGTTGAGGGTGCAAGTGGAGGCCCTAGAGGAGGAGGCAGAAGCAGTGGAGGAAGTTTTAAATATAGAGGTTTGGCCTGCAAGCCTTGTGGATGCCAAGACTTGTGTAGCAGTGCCTGCCCCCACAGCCATCAGAGTCACCCAGTACCCAGTCAGAGAGGTGTAATGCCCTTGACCATGCTCACTCGTCCAAATGTCTATGGTGAAATGCACATTGGCAGACATACATTTAGTCAAGGAACAAGTGATGTTGCCTGCGACATGCTGGTGTAGCACAGGCACAGCTTTTTTTAGAAAAGTAACAGCGACTGGGCAATTGATACTGAGGGACTGCGGCAGCCTTCAGGATTCGTAAACCATCTGTACCTACCAGCCAGAAAGAATTCAAAATGCAATGCCCCCAATCAAAAAATAATATATTTTCAGCAAGGTAGGACTGTAGTTAAATCATAAAATATAACTTTTAATAAATATTACTAAAAAAGCCCCACAGGCTCATAAAACAACATGAATCACAACATACAAATACATATGCTGGCTGCTACAACCAATGAGCTATATATGATAATGCTCCAAAAAAAAAACCAGCACGGTGGGAACACACCACCACCTTATTCATAAAGACTGACAATGTGCAAGAGGTATCTTATCTCATAAACCCCCTATATAATACATGTCATCAAAAAGATAAATTAAACCCAAGGGGAGTATTTAATTGCTGTTAGTAATCAGAACAATCTCACCCAAGATGAAAGTTGCTTCACGAAAATGCTGTGGTCAGGAAATCCATATATGTAAGGTGGCACTCTGCGTGCCCGTTCCGAACCTCACTCGTGTGGATCCCGCCACCTACTTATTCTTCCCTCATTCAAAGTTTCTCCCAACGCGTTTCTTGTGGCGATATCATCAGGGGAGAGGCCACTTCACAAGATTCATTTAGAGTGTGTGTCGTCCATCCGGCACACCTAGGAGGGTCTGCTTTCCCGTGTGCAGCTCGTACCTTTATGCACTGCGCCGCCATCACTGAATGTGTGACGCACTAGGCGCTGCATCCGGGTTCCGGTTTACATGCGATCACATGATCCTAAATGAAAGGATCATGTCCGCGTGAAGCGCTAGTGACACACAAGCGTCACTTCCGGTCACTGAGAGAGGTGGAAACTCCACCCACCGGAGAGATACTTAGCGTTGTGTACATGAACATGGACACACACAGTGTCCAAAAGCAGGTAGAGAGAATTTTAACCCCTAAGGTACCTTAATCACAGGTATTGTAAGCCTTACTCCCATGGGGGAAATCAGTAACTCAAATATATAAAAATATGAATAAGTCCTACAACCTCCATATCCTGGAGGGAGAACATAAACAGGCATTGGTGGTCACTGAAACATAGGGTACCAAAACTGCCTCAACCTAGAAGCATTTATAAGGGGGGGCAACAAAAAACGTGGCAGAGTCCTCAAAGAAGTAAATAACACTATGCCACAAAACACCTTATGTTACCAAACCAGAGAAGTCACCGTTAGAAAAACCATTATTTATATCACAGGAGTTAGTTAAACCATTATTAGATGACCATTGGAGACCTAGTGGGGGACGGGCCGAACTATTTTCCCTAAAGGGGCCCTACAAATCATGCCTGCCTAGCCAGTGGGGGTTGGCACCCTAAGTACGAGAGTCGGCGCCCCCACTCCGCGGCGGCTGTCCATATAAAGCCCTCACAGTCCCTAATTTTAATAATGAACTAACTAAGTGCCCGAACAAGGAACTACAAATATCAAATAGAAAAGATAGAAAGGGGGAGGTTATTGGGAAAGACTACAGAAGGACCACTGTCAATGCTTATTACAAATATACATTCATAGAAAACATGCAAAGGTTAGGATCTCATTGAGGCCCAGTGGTTGTTGTGTTTTAAGACGAAATATCCACTTCGTCTCGCATTGCAGTATCCTCCTGTCCCAATCACCACCCCTTACCGGTGCCACTACTCTATCAATCCCCATGAACTTCAGGCCCGATGCATCCCCGTTGTGTGCAATGGTCATATGCCTAGCCAGTGGTGTATCTCTCTTTAAAGCAATGTCCCTCAAATGTTCACCCACTCTTCTCCTAAATTCTCGGATGGTCTTTCCGACATATTCCATGCCACACGGGCAGGTTGCCTTATACACTACCCCCTTAGACCGACAATTAATGAAGTGACGGATCTTGTATTCTCGTTTGGTGACATTGCTTTTAAAGACCAGGCCTGTTTCCATCACCGGACAGCCCACACATCCGCTACAACGGTAGCAACCTTTAGACCTATTGGTCAACCATATTTCATTTTTTGGAGGGGAGAAGTGGCTATGTACAATTCTGTCTCCTATTGATCTACCTTTTTGAAAAACACTCTCTATCTCTATCACAGAGAAAAACTTTCTTTTTTGGACATTCTGATTCAAAAGACCCCTGATGGCCACGTGGATACTAAAACATATCGAAAACCTACCTCCACGAATGCCCTTTTGAGGTGGGAGAGTCACCACCCCCACCTGTTGAAAAAGGGTATTCCTAAGGGGCAGTACATGAGTCAGAATTGTACATAGCCACTTCTCCCCTCCAAAAAATGAAATATGGTTGACCAATAGGTCTAAAGGTTGCTACCGTTGTAGCGGATGTGTGGGCTGTCCGGTGATGGAAACAGGCCTGGTCTTTAAAAGCAATGTCACCAAACGAGAATACAAGATCCGTCACTTCATTAATTGTCGGTCTAAGGGGGTAGTGTATAAGGCAACCTGCCCGTGTGGCATGGAATATGTCGGAAAGACCATCCGAGAATTTAGGAGAAGAGTGGGTGAACATTTGAGGGACATTGCTTTAAAGAGAGATACACCACTGGCTAGGCATATGACCATTGCACACAACGGGGATGCATCGGGCCTGAAGTTCATGGGGATTGATAGAGTAGTGGCACCGGTAAGGGGTGGTGATTGGGACAGGAGGATACTGCAATGCGAGACGAAGTGGATATTTCGTCTTAAAACACAACAACCACTGGGCCTCAATGAGATCCTAACCTTTGCATGTTTTCTATGAATGTATATTTGTAATAAGCATTGACAGTGGTCCTTCTGTAGTCTTTCCCAATAACCTCCCCCTTTCTATCTTTTCTATTTGATATTTGTAGTTCCTTGTTCGGGCACTTAGTTAGTTCATTATTAAAATTAGGGACTGTGAGGGCTTTATAGGGACAGCCGCCGCGGAGTGGGGGCGCCGACTCTCGTACTTAGGGTGCCAACCCCCACTGGCTAGGCAGGCATGATTTGTAGGGCCCCTTTAGGGAAAATAGTTCGGCCCGTCCCCCACTAGGTCTCCAATGGTCATCTAATAATGGTTTAACTAACTCCTGTGATATAAATAATGGTTTTTCTAACGGTGACTTCTCTGGTTTGGTAACATAAGGTGTTTTGTGGCATAGTGTTATTTACTTCTTTGAGGACTCTGCCACGTTTTTTGTTGCCCCCCCTTATAAATGCTTCTAGGTTGAGGCAGTTTTGGTACCCTATGTTTCAGTGACCACCAATGCCTGTTTATGTTCTCCCTCCAGGATATGGAGGTTGTAGGACTTATTCATATTTTTATATATTTGAGTTACTGATTTCCCCCATGGGAGTAAGGCTTACAATACCTGTGATTAAGGTACCTTTGGGGTTAAAATTCTCTCTACCTGCTTTTGGACACTGTGTGTGTCCATGTTCATGTACACAACGCTAAGTATCTCTCCGGTGGGTGGAGTTTCCACCTCTCTCAGTGACCGGAAGTGACGCTTGCGTGTCACTAGCGCTTCACGCGGACATGATCCTTTCATTTAGGATCATGTGATCGCATGTAAACCGGAACCCGGATGCAGCGCCTAGTGCGTCACACATTCAGTGATGGCGGCGCAGTGCATAAAGGTACGAGCTGCACACGGGAAAGCAGACCCTCCTAGGTGTGCCGGATGGACGACACACACTCTAAATGAATCTTGTGAAGTGGCCTCTCCCCTGATGATATCGCCACAAGAAACGCGTTGGGAGAAACTTTGAATGAGGGAAGAATAAGTAGGTGGCGGGATCCACACGAGTGAGGTTCGGAACGGGCACGCAGAGTGCCACCTTACATATATGGATTTCCTGACCACAGCATTTTCGTGAAGCAACTTTCATCTTGGGTGAGATTGTTCTGATTACTAACAGCAATTAAATACTCCCCTTGGGTTTAATTTATCTTTTTGATGACATGTATTATATAGGGGGTTTATGAGATAAGATACCTCTTGCACATTGTCAGTCTTTATGAATAAGGTGGTGGTGTGTTCCCACCGTGCTGGTTTTTTTTTGGAGCATTATCATATATAGCTCATTGGTTCTAGCAGCCAGCATATGTATTTGTATGTTGTGATTCATGTTGTTTTATGAGCCTGTGGGGCTTTTTTAGTAATATTTATTAAAAGTTATATTTTATGATTTAACTACAGTCCTACCTTGCTGAAAATATATACCAGCCAGAAAGGCAGCATTTCTGTGGCAAACTGATTGGAGATGGTGGAGTTCAACCTCTTAGCTTTGTCATGCGTAGGAGGAAACAATCTTTTACGTGACTTCAACTGCGGAACCATGGTCTGGATGCAGTGCTGAGAGAGTGCAGAGTACGGTGAACTGGACAAACTGCTGAACGATGAGAGAGGTGCAGGTGGAGATGTTACGGTGGATTGAGAAAGTTGTGGTGTGCTCGTTCTCTGAGATCAGTCAAAAATAGCAGGCATGGCAGCTTCCGTTACAGCTGACGGCGGGCTCTCAGTCAGTGTGACTGGATTGAGTAAAAAACACAAGGTTCTGCGGTCGAAGACCTGTGTCTCAATAGTTAGCATGGTAGCAGAGGAGAAGGAAGAAGCAGTAGATGCGATTGACTGGTCGGTTTATGGTGGTTGAGGTCCGCTGGTCCGAATTTTTGTGCATGTTGATTGTGCATGTGAAGGTTCATACATGTAGTAGTCAAATTGTAGCAGTTTTTACCTCGAATCAGTTGTTTTTTTTTTTTGCAAAGTTGGCAGATTACATGACTTGGCTCATCCTTTGCAGTGTAAAAAAAGGCTCAGGCTAGGCAACCCTTGCCACACCTGCGAGCTGCAGACCCACAGATGCTGCTGGTCACAGCCAAAGTTGTGGCTGAAGATGTGTAACACCCCAGGGTCCTGGTTGTTACAGTGGCATTGCTTTCCTCATGGGGAGAGTGATGTCACGCTTGGAAGCGAGGAAAGATCTTTTTTATCAGGTAACCACAAACATATAACATGTTCACACTCCAGGCCAGAAGGGGGAGCTCTGATCCAGCTTGTGGGTGACTCCCCTATATATATACTGTATATTCTGGTCTGGAGAGAAAGTCAGACAGTCTGTCGGAGAGACAGAGGAGAGAGCAGTCAGAAAGTGAGTGTCGTAAGGATTGAAAGGGCCGTGCAGCCAGAGGTGCTGCAGATCCAGGAAAAAGAGAACATAGAGAGAATAACAATTTGTAGAGAGTGTGCAGGAGAGTGGAGTACAGGAGAGTGAGACCTGGGGAGAATAGCTGCGATTGGGCTACCTCTCTGCAGAGCGCAGACACTAGTAGCCGGAAGACCGACGTTGTGTCGGACTCTAGGAGGCACAGCAGAAACTGACAGGACAGCTGGACTACACGTCATCTGTCCACCCTAATACCCAGGAGACACAGTGGCGCATAGAGCCCGGGTCATGATAGAAACCCTGTAAAAAGGCTCGAGCCTCCTGTCATACGGGTTTGTGTCTCACCTTTAAGGAGGACAGAGAGAACTGTGAAGACCTTGATAGAAGCCACAGGCAGCAAGAGACTACACCACCGTGCTGGTAGGAAGGCTTTTAACTCCACCTGGTAAAGGGGACTCTGAACTTGCTTCTAAGCCAGCCGTACCCTGCCTTTACCTGTGATCTGGTGCCCTGGACTGTGGCTGCATTAAGTCTTCAGTAGTGATGAGCGAACGTGCTTGCCACTGCTCGTTACTCGCCCGAGTATCACTATGCTTGGTGTACTCGACGAGCAGCAAGCATTTTCGGGATTATTCGGCAGTAACTGGTGTCTCCACCCAGCATTTTTGGTGGACTTTAGAGACCCAATCACGCTGCAGGGATTGTCTGTCAGGCCATGAAATGCCGAAGCCATCTTTGTTGTGGTCGTGCAGTGATTGGCTTGGCTGCACAGCATCACCCCGAGTATAAGAGACCTGGTGCAGCCCTGCTCGCCGCATTCTGCTTCGGATTCAACGAGAGTAGGGAGAGCTGCTGCCGAGATAGGGTCAGAATCATGGTTTTCCAAATATTGCAGGGCTAGGTTGGCAGGGCACAGCATATCCACATCAGTGCAAGGCCTGCAGGCACTATATCTGCGTACATTGCTCCCACTGCATCCCTCCCAAAGCTCCATAACTGTCTGCTGCTTTTGCAGCTTCTTTATTATATACCTAGTTGCATTTTTTTCCCAAAAAATTCACCCCCCCCAAAAAAAATATACAGTGTGTTCTGTCAGACGGAGGCCTGTTTGTCAGGCACACGTAGCATAGCTGTGTGTGCTAGCCTTGTGCCACTGTTTTTTTTTGGTGTTTTAAATTCACCAAAAAGGCCTCCTATATCTGTGTGCTCCAAGTTTTGGCATTTTAGGCCATTTTGCCACAGTTTTTCCTGTCTGTTACTCTAATTATATACAGCACTATTTGGCATTTTAAAAAAAACAGGCCACATATTTGCCAGTGTGGTATTTCCGTGACAGCCCTCATTTATCTGTGTGCTCCAAGTTTGGGCATTGTAGGCTGGTGTACCACTTTTTTGCTGTCTGTTACTCTAATCATATACAGCACTATTTAGCTTCAAAAAATATAAAAAGGCCACATATTTGCCAGTGTGGTATTTCCGTGACAGCCCTCATATATGTGTGTGTTCCAAGTTTGGGCATTGTAGGCCGGTGTACCACTTTTTTTGCTGTCTGTTACTGTAATTATATACAGCACTATTTAGCATTAAAAAATATAAAAAGGCCACATATTTCCAGTGTGGTATTTCGGTGACAGCTCTCATATATATGCGTGCTACAAGTTTGGTCATTGTCGGCCGATGGACCACTTTTTTTGCTCTCTGATACTCTAATTATACACAGCAGTATTTAGCATAAAAAATGTAAAAAGGCCACATATTTGCCAGTGTGGTATTTCCGTGACAGCCCTCAGATATCTGCGTGCTCCAAGTATGGTTATTGTAGGCCGGTGGACCACTTTTGTTGCTGTCTGTTACTCTACTTATATACAGCACTATTTACCATAAAAAAATATAAAAATGCCACATATTTGCCAGTGTGGTATTTCCATGACAGCCCTCATGTATCTGCGTGTTCCTAGTTTGTGCATTGTAGGCAGGTGGACCACTCTTTTTGCTGTCTGTTACTGTAATTATATACAGCACTATTTTGCATCAAATAACTTCACAAAAAAGCCCCCAAAAGTTGAATACTGTCTGTTATGTCAGGCTGAAGCCAGCCTGGTGTTTGGGTTTGAAAAATCGTAGATTTGCAGGCATACTGTAATAATTATAGGGGATAACTCAGGAGACTCTTTGCGTGGAACAAGACAACTACAGGACACAGTTTTATAAGTGGTAAAGTCTATATTATCACATGGTGATTAGTGTTGAGCGATACCGTCCGATACTTGAAAGTATCGGTATCGGAAAGTGTCGGCCGATACCGGCAAAGTATCGGATCTAATCCGATACCGATACACGATACCAATACAAGTCAATGGGACTCAAGTATCTGACGGTATCCCTGATGGTTCCCAGGGTCTGAAGGAGAGGAAACTCTCCTTCAGGCCCTGGGATCCATATTACTGTGTAAAATAAAGAATTAAAATAAAAAATATTGCTATACTCACCTCTCCGACGCAGCCTGCACCTTACCGAGGGAACCGGCAGCCTTCTTTGCTTAAAATGCGCGCGTTTACTGCCTTCCGTGATGTCACGGCTTCTGATTGGTCGCGTGCCGCCCATGTGACGGCGACGCGACCAATCACAACAAGCCGTGACGTAATTTCAGGTCCTGAATGCCTAATTCTAGGCATTCAGGATTTGAAAATTACGTCACGGCTTGTGATTGGTCGCGTGCCGCCCATGTGACGGCGACGCGACCAATCACAACAAGCCGTGACGTAATTTTCAGGTCCTGAATGCCTAATTCTAGGCATTCAGGATTTGAAAATTACATCACGGCTTGTGATTGGTCGCGTGCCGCCCATGTGACCGCGACGCGACCAATCACAACAAGCCGTGACGTAATTTTCAGGTCCTGAATGCCTAATTCTAGGCATTCAGGATTTGAAAATTACGTCACGGCTTGTGATTGGTCGCGTCGCGGTCACATGGGCGGCACGCGACCAATCACAAGCCAGGACGTAATTTTCAAATCCTGAATGCCTAGAATTAGGCATTCAGGACCTGAAATTACGTCACGGCTTGTTGTGATTGGTCGCGTCGCCGTCATATGGGCGGCATGCGACCAATCACAAGCCGTGACGTCACGGAAGGCAGTAAACGCGCGCATTTTAAGCAAAGAAGGCTGCCAGTTCCCTCGGTGAGGTGCAGGCTGCGTCGGAGAGGTGAGTATAGCAATATTTTTTATTTTAATTCTTTATTTTACACATTGCTATTAATCCCGATACCGATTCCCGATATCACAAAAGTATCGGATCTCGGTATCGGAATTCCGATACCCGCAAGTATCGGCCGATACCCGACACTTGCGGTATCGGAATGCTCAACACTAATGGTGATTCAAACAGGTGCAGAGAGAAACTCAAGTCCACAACACTTGGTGTAAATATTAAACGCAGCTTAACAGTCTATAGGGAACTTCAGAGGAAAATGCAATCACGCAGAAAGTCTATGAAGCACAATTATTCTTGAGGATACTTGACACGAATAAGTCCTTGCTTAGTCCAAACACAGGTAGCTATGCTTATAAGGCAGTTCAAATAATATTTTAGCTCAACCAGGGAGGCCTGGGTAATAGTCTCAGGTTTAAGCAAAGCAGCAAACAGCTTACATGTCCAGCAAATGCAGATGGAAGAAAACACAAGCAGCAGATGAAGGAGGATTACTGGAAACTGGTGTATGCAGCAAGAACTCAGAGCAGAGTAGCAGGATCACCACACAGGTTCACAGGAGCAGGTTTATAGCCAAGGAGTCACCAGAGTCAGGAGCTGGATGCAAGGCAGAATACTCTAGCACAGACTGAAGGCTGGGGTGGAGTTTTATAGCAGGAAGACACAGTGCACATGAGACCAAAGACGCCATCTTGGAAAAGAGCAGTAATGCACAAAAGGTAATAAAAATGTTCAGAGTCCTGACACATACTGATCAGATATTATTTTGCTACTAACAAATACATTTGTGTTAAGCATTTGAAATAGTGCAGTAGTCCATTTAAAATGGGCAAGGTGTAATAATTATAGGGGATAACTCAGGAGACTCTTTGTATGGAACAAGACAACTACAGGACACAGTTTTATAAGTGGTAAAGTCTATATTATCACATGGTGATTCAAACAGGTGCAGAGAGAAACTCAAGTCCACAACACTTGGTGTAAATATTAAAAGCAGCTTAGCAGTCTATAGGAAACTTCAGAGGAAAATGCAATCACGCAGAAAGTCTATGAAGCACAATTATTCTTGAGGATACTTGGCACGAATAAGTCCTTGTTTTAGTCCCAACACAGATAGATATGCTTATAAGGCAGTTCAAATAATATCTTAGCTCAACCAGGGAGGCCTGGGTAATAGTCTCAGGTTATTGCAGAGCAGAAACAGCTTACATATCCAGCAAATACAGATGGAAGAAAACACGAGCAGCAGATGAAAGAGGATTACTGGAAACTGGTGTATGCAGCAGGAACTCAGAACAGAGTAGCAGGATCTCCACACGGGTTCACAGGAGCAGGAATATAGCCAGGGAGTCAACAGAGTCAGAAGCTGGATGCAAGGCAGAATACTCTAGCACAGACTGAAGACTGGGGTGGAGTTTTATAGCAGGAAGACACAGTGCACATGAGACGAAAGACACCATCTTAGAAAAGGGCAGTAATGCACAAAAGGTAAAAAATGTTCAGAGTCCTGACATTACTCCCTCCTTAGATGCGGCCTCAGGATGATCCTGGACCTGGTTTCTCAGGGAATCTCTGATTAAAACGAGAAATCTTCTGTTGGATATTGATGTTTTCCACAGGTTCTCAAGAGTCTTCCTCAGGGGGATATCCCTGCCATCTTATCAGATATTGGAGCCGATTCCTGCGAATCCTGGAATCAATAATTTCCTCCACCACAAATTGTTCTTGCCCATCAATCACCACAGGCTGCGGAGGTGGCACAACACATCCCTGGAAGGTATTAGGAGATACATGCTTTAGTAAAGATACATGAAAAACTAGATGTACCTTCATAGTCCTAGGCAGCTCCATCCGGCAGGCCACAGAGCTCACAATACCGTTGATCTTGAAAGGGCCAATGAATTTCTGTCCAAGTTTTTGTGAAGGAACGTTTAACTTCAGATTCTTAGTTGCTAACCACACGGAATCTCCTACCTTGAACATGGGTGCAGGTTTATGGAATCTATCAGCCGAGTTCTTATAACGTTCTTGAGCTGTGGTCAGGGATTCCTTCAGAACCTCCAGATTTTGTCTCATCGCAGTCAGCCTTTCCTCCACTGCCGGAACCGGAGAATTAATTGGAGACCTAGGTAAAATACACGGATGATAAGCTAGATTGGCAAAGAAAGGTGTAAATTTAGTGGAGGCGCTCTGAGAATTATTATATGAAAATTCGGCTAATGGCAGCAACTCCAACCAATCATCCTGGAGATGGCTAACATAGCATCTTAGATATTGTTCCAGCGTCTGGTTGGTACGCTCAGTCTGACCATTTGTCTGGGGATGGTAAGCAGAAGAGAGACAGACATTAATATTGAGTGCAGAGCAAAACCCCTTCCAGAATCTTGAAATGAACTGTACTCCACGGTCAGAGATGATCTCATCCGGAACCCCATGCAACCGAAAGACATTCTGTATAATCAAGTTCACTGTATCTTTAGCTGAGGGGAGGCCAGTGCACGGAACAAAATGAGCAGCTTTAGTCAGGCGATCAACTACCACCCTGATTGTATTCATGCCCCCCAATGTAGGCAGCTCCACAATAAAGTCCATTGATATAGACCCCCAAGGGCGGGACGGAACAGGTAATGGTTGTAGAAGACCCGTAGGTGCCATATGAGGAGTCTTGTAACGGGCACATACCTCGCAAGAGAGAACATAGTCCTTGGTATCCTTCAGGCAAGTTGGCCACCAGAAGAATCGGCTCAGGAACTCTTGTGTCTTCTGTACCCCCCTGTGACCAGCCAACTTGGAATCATGTACCAACTTGAGGATCTGCAGACGAACGTTTTTGATGCAAATACTCTCTGTCTGTGCAATATACCCTTTTTTGCGCTTTTTATAGAGCACACTGATGAAGGTCCTTTGACCGAAACGTTTGTGAACATTGTGAATACTGTATGTATCATAATAAACACTTTATTGCATCAGACCCACGAGAGTGTGCCAAGTATATCCTATATTATATGATAGAAAATACCCAAGTGTGGCACCATTCTAAAAACTGCACATCTCAAGGTACTCAAAACCACATTCAAGAAGCTTATTAACCCTTCAGGTGTTCCACATGAATTTTTGGAATGTTTTAAAAAAATGAACATTTAACTTTTTTTCACAAAAAATTTAATTCAGCTCCAATTTGTTTTATTTTACCAAGGGTAACAGGAGAAATTGGACCACAAAAGTTGTTGTACAATTTGTCTTGAGTACGCTGATACCCCATATGTGAGGGTAAACCACTGTTTGGGTGCATGGCAGAGCTCGGAAGGGAAGGAGCGCCATTTGACTTTTCAATGCAAAATTGACTGGAATTGAGATGAGACACCATGTCACATTTGGAGAGCCCCTGATGTGCCTAAACATTAAAACCACCCACAAGTGACACCATTTTGGAAAGTAGACCCCCTAAGGAACTTATCTAGATGTGTTGGGAAAACTTTGAACCCCCAAGTGTTTCACTACAGTTTATAACACAGAGCTCCTTCCCTTCCGAGCTCTGTCGTGCGCCCAAACAGAGGTTCTCCCCCACATATGGGGTATTGGCGTACTCAGGACAAATTGAACAACAATGTTTGGGGTCCAATTTCTCCTGTTACCCTTGGGAAAATAAAAATTTGAAGGCTAAAATACAATTTTCCTGGAAAAAAAATATTTTTTATTTTCATGGCTCTGCATTATAAACTTTAACGTAACACTTTGGGGTTCAAAGTTCTCACAACACATCTAGATAAGTTCCTTGGGGGGTCTAGTTT
Organism: Ranitomeya variabilis; assembly: GCF_051348905.1. NCBI lineage: Eukaryota > Metazoa > Chordata > Amphibia > Anura > Dendrobatidae > Ranitomeya > Ranitomeya variabilis. The sequence goes on along the minus strand of NC_135234.1, from coordinate 466,178,048 downwards.
CCAATATGGGGTCACTTGTGGGAGTTTCTACTGTTTAGGTACATCAGGGGCTCTGCAAACGCAACGTGACGCCCGCAGACCATTCTTCAAAGGCTGCATGCCAAAACAGTGCTCCTTCCCTTCCGAGCTCTGCCATGCGCCTAAACGGTGGTTCCCCCCACATATGGGTAATCAGCGTACTCAGAACAAATTGGACAACAACTTCTGGGGTTCAATTTCTCCTGTTACCTTTGGAAAAATAAAAATTGAGGGCAAAAAAATCATTTTGTGAAAAAAAAAATGATTTTTTAATTTTTATGGCTCTACATTCTAAACTTTAGTGAAACAATTGGGGGTTCAAAGTGCTCACCACACATCTAGACAAGTTCCTTAGGAGGTCTTCTTTCCAAAATGGGGTCACTTGTGGGGGCTTTCCACTGTTTAGGCACATCAGGGACTCTCCAAACGCGACATGGGTTCCGATCTCAATTCCAGCCAATATTGCATTGAAAAGTCAAACGGCGCTCCTTCCCTTCCAAGCTCTGCCATGCGCCCAAACAGTGGTTTACCCCCATATATGGGGCATCAGCGTACTCAGGACAAATTGCACAACAACTTTTGGGGTCCAATTTGTCCTATTACCCTTGGGAAAATAAAAAATTTGGGGTGAAAACATCACTTTTGTGAAAAAAATATGATTTTTTTTATGGCTCTACATTATAAACTTCTGTGAAGCACTTGGGGGTTCAAAGTGCTCACTGCACCTCTAGATTTGTTCCTTAGGGGGTCTACTTTCCAAAATGGTGTCACATGTGGGGGCTTTCCACTGTTTAGGCACATCAGGGGCTCTCCAAACGCAACATGGTGTCCGACCTCAATTCCAGACAATTTTGCATTGAAAAGTCAAACAGCGCTCCTTCCCTTTCGAGCTCTGCCATGCGCCTACACAGTGGTTTACCCCACAAATGGGGTATCAGCCTACTCAGGACAAATTGCACAACAACTTTTGTGGTCCAATTTGTCCTGTTACCCTTGGGAAAATAAAATATTTGGGGTGAAAAGATCATTTTTTGTGAAAAAAATATGCTTTTTTTTGACGGCTCTACATTATAAACTTCTGTGAAGCACTTGGAGGTTCAAAGTGCTCATTACGCATCTAGATTAGTTCCGTAGGGGGTCTGCTTTCCAAAATGGTGTCACTTGTGGGGGGTTTCCACTGTTTAGGCACATCAAAGGCTCTCCAAACGCGACATGGTGTCAGATCTCAATTCCAGCAAATTTTGCATTGAAAAGTCAAATGGCGCTCCTTCCCTTCCGAGCTCTGCCATGTGTCCAAACAGTGGTTTACCCCCACATATGGGGTATCGGCGTACTCTGGACCACAAAATTTGTTGTACAATTTGTCCTGAGTACGCCGATTTCTCCTGTTACCCTTGGTAAAATAAAACAAATTGGATCTGAAGTAAACATTTTGTGAAAAAAGTTAAATATTCAATTTTTTTAAACATTCCAAAAATCCCTGTGAAGCACCTGATGGGTTAATAAACTTTTTGAATGTGGTTTTGAGTACCTTGAGGGGTGCAGTTTTTAGAATGGTGTCATTTTTGGGCATTTTCTATCATATAGACCCCTCAAAGTGACTTCAAGTGTGAGGTGGTCCCTAAAAAACATGGTTTTGCAAATTTTGTTGTAAAAATGACAAATCGCTGGTCAACTTTTAACCCTTATAACTTCCTAACAAAAAAAATATGTTTCCAAAATTGTGCTAGTGTAAAGCAGACATGTGGGTAATGTTATTTATTAATTATTTTGTATGATATGACTCTCTAATTTAAGGGCATAAAAACAAAAATTTTAAAAATTGCATAATTTTCAAAATTTTCACCAAATTTCCATTTTTTCACTAATAAACGCAAGTCAAATCGAAGAAATTTTACCCCTATCATAAAGTACAATATGTCTCGAGAAAACAGTCTCAGAATCACCAGGATCTGTTGAAGCGTTTCAGAGTTATGACCTCATAAAGTGACAGTGGTCAGAATTGAAAAAAATGGCCTGGTCAGGAAGTTGAAAACAGGCTTTGGGATGAAGGGGTTAAAGACCGTCCCTTTCATATGGGTGCCCAGGGCCACAGAGTGGGTTGCCGCCACATGAGACATCCCTTTAAGTATCAGACCCGGTACCGAGTACCCCGCGGCCCTGTCTGGCGTTCCAGATGCATTGCTGGTCGTGGCTGCATCACTATGTGTCTGCGATGTACGGTGCAACCTAACCTCCTCGTCTTCCTCCTCAGATGACCTACTGAGCTGTGTGCTGCTATGTTCACTCCACCTGGGATCTACCACCTCATCATCATCATCCTCTGTGTTATTATATTTCTCACCCTTGGAGTCACCCTCCTCCTCTTCCTGCCCTGACAGCACAGTACAGTCCGCAGATATCTAAGTCTCATCAGGGTCACCTTCCCCCCAGGGTTATCGTCTGATGACGAGGGTCAGGATGCTGTTCTGACCCTACTTGGTCCTGCCCCGGATTCAAGCTAAAATAAATTTGGCTATCTGTGCAGATTTTCTCCTCTTGGCTCTTTGAAGCTTTTTAATACACTTCTCATGACCATGGCATAGAATGTGTGAACAGCTCTTCTGATTGACCCATCTGTGGTTCTGTATAGTCAGTTGTATGGTTGGAGAGTTGGGATGCGGGGAGGAAAAAAGGTGAATTTGTGTGCCATCTCCGTGGACTGTACTGGGTGTCATGTTGAGGAGGAGAGGCCACTTGAAGCTGCGCTTGCCATTCACTCAAGCACATGCTCTTTCTGGGTCTCATCAACCAGGCATACCACTGTGTGGCTGCCAAAGAAAGGTGTTTAACCCCTTCCAGTAACAGAAGTTGTCAGATTTCTTTGCATAGGAAGTGACGCTGTTGGTTCACTAGTGCTTTCACTAACCTTACCACCTACCCCATGTACACCTTGAACACCAAGCCTAATTCCCCTTCTACCACCACCTCGCTTTTTCCCAGTCATGTTGCTCAGATACTGTATTAGGAGCACAGTATTTGCAACAAAAATTAGATTTTAAACTCTGCACCACCTGTGGAAACAGCTGAATTTCAGTGACAGTGAATTCCAAGGTGAAATATGGCATGCTGTATCGCGCTAGCCACAGAAGAAAAAATTGTTTGTGTGTGGATGAAGCCTGTATGAGAAAGAAGATATGAAAGTCAGATGTCTCCTACTGTATGACACTAGGAACAGAATAATTTTTTGTGGCCTCTGGATCAGGCCTCTATAACACACTAGATGCTACAAACTATTTGAAAGTCAGGTCCCCTACTGTATGATGTTTAGCAACAGAAAAATGTTTTTGGTTATGTGTGTTAGATCTGCAGACAGCTTAATTTCAACCCAATAAAATGACAAAGTATGATGCTTTTTTGCAACTGAAAAATGACTGCTGTGCTGTGCTTCCAAGAACGCTGCGTCTCTGAGCTCTGCAAACCCCCCTCCCCTCACCAAACACATGCAAAACGCTCATGATACACCAACATCATTGTTGCAAAAGTGCTGAAAATACTTTTGTGGCAAAGCAAATATTTTCCCGCACTTTTTACTGAATGTTACCGATTTTTACCGATTTTATAAAATTTTGCTCGTGTTTGTGATCACGAATCCTAACGTACCATATTCATCCCGAATTTGTTTGGCGATCGTTTTCCAAACAAATTCACTCATCACTAGTAACTTGTCAGATGTTTAGTCGATAATTTGCATCATACTGTACCCATACAGAGATTTTCACAACACAATATGCTGCTATTTTTTTTGAGTTCTTAACTCCCCAATATATATTTTTTTTTTTATAGAATTGATCATTATTTTAATGCTATTTTTACTATCCCCTCTCCAGTCTACCCTTAATGCAGCAGCTAGGGTTGTCTATCTAGCTAATTGGTATTCAGACGTGTCCTCTCTTGGTCAGTCATTACACTGGCTGCCCATTTATTATAGGATCCAATTCAAAGCACTTGTTCTCACCCACAAAGCTCTCCACAGTGCGGCACCCCCTTACATCTCCTCCCTCATTTCTGTCTATCAGCCTAACCTACCACTGCGGTCTGCAAATGACTTTCAACTAAACTCTGCACTAATCCGTACCTCCCACTCCCGACTCCAAGACTTTTCCATTGCTGCACCAATCCTCTGGAATGCTCTACTCCAAGATATTAGTGCAGCGCCCCAGAGTCCTGGTTGTTGCAGTAATGTCGCTCTTCCACCAGGGGGAGTGATATTACGTCTGATGGTACTAAAGGAGTTCACCTTGCCAGGTATCACAGTCACACAGTACACTTCACACTCCAGTCCACCAGGGGGAGCAAAGGTTCTACTAGGCCACTCCTCACACAGGGGTAAAACTGGTGGGTTAGATAGGAAGTCAGTCAGAAAGCTACCTGGGTTTGACCCAGAGAGGACCTGTCAGGCAGACAGGGGGAAAGGAACATCTGAGCTGCAGACAGAGGGTCCCAGTCAGGGGTGGGATCCTGACAGAGGCCAAGCATGAGACAGAGCGTTACGGAGCTGCGCCTGCACCCATTGCGGCAGCATCCTAAGAAAGGACATGAAGCGAATTGTATTGTGGAGAGTGAGCAACGAAGTCACAGCACAAGGAGATAATACCGGGAGGAGTCCTGCCCCGAGACGGCAGCCTCCTTCCGAGGCGCGTAGCCGGTGGCCGGAACACCGAGGGAGTACTGACTATGCATTACTTCAGAGACTGGCAGGACAGTCAATTCCAAGTTGGCTGCCTGACCTTAATACCTAAGAAGACACGGAGGCAAATTGTGGGAGACGGGCGTCTCTAGGGTCCCTATAAATTAACTCCAGGCCTACCCCATCATACGGGTTGTCCTATCCATACCATCTGGGGGACAGAGAGAGAGAACATCAGAAACATTCACGAAAGTTGTGAGGACTATCCCGTGGTGCTCAGCAGGGAGGTACTACAACACACAGGCACTAGTAGGAAGGCTACTGATTTCCACCTGAACAAGGGAACTCTGGATGTGCCTTCGGACCGGCCGGATTCAGCCAGCCCTGTGAACAGTACTGAATGGTACTCTGGACTGTGGACGCTGAAGTCTTCAGTAAAAGGTAAAGAGACGGCAACCTTTGTGTCCTCATTATTCATTGTGCCTTACGACGTCCACCATCACCACCTACACATCTGGGAAACCCTGGGGACATACTTCACCTGTGGGAAGGTATACCATCTAGCTGCCATTCCATCACCCCAGCGGATCCCTAAGCAGCATTGGTCATCCTGACCGAATACCACAGGTGGCGTCACAAACACCAGACAAGCTTCACCTTTAATTGGACACCCCTCAGAAGGGCCACAGACCGGGTCGGGCCACCGTGACATCCCCCCAGAACCAAGAGAGAGATAGACCCGGTGCCGAGTACCCCATTGCCCTTAATGTGGGGGCGCTCCATTAGGCCCATCCACAATTTGCATAGTTTTAGGCGCGCCCTCAAGACACATTTGTTCAGAGCGGCCTATAACATTCCCTAATCAAAGTCATTTTAGGTTTGTGTGTGTGTGTGTAGCCCATTCACTACTTCCATCTATGCCCCACCCCCTGAAGATGATCGGAACATCATTGTAAATACATCATTGTAAATAAGCTCCTGTACTTTGTATCTCCCACACCTCTCTGTAGATTGTAAGCTCTCACGAGCAGGGTCGTCTTATTTTGCTTTATTGTATTGTTAACGTTGTTACTTATGACTGTTGTGTTTGAAACTGTTAAACTGTAAAGCGCTGCGGAATATGTTGGCACTATATAAATAAAGATTATTATTATTTTTGTGTTTATGAGATTTGTGTCACTGGAAACAAGAATACAACATTTTATAAGAAGCTTTTTCTATATTTCTGAGTCTACAAACGATCCTTCACTTTATTTACATTTATTTCTTGGCATGAAAAAAACCTGGTATAGGTTTGTTATGGTACTTCACTAAATAATTTACTGGCACATAGCCTGGTATAAGCACTTATAGTAATGTGTGTGCTTACACAAGTACGGTGCTTTCATTTCCTAAATGTATATTTTTGTTTGTTTTCAAAACATACAGTGAAGGTAATTTATTTACTCCAGGTAAAAATGTCTCAAATTATGAAAAAAAAATACGGTAGGTTTATGGCTCACAGAAAAGCATGATAAAACATTGAACATTTACCATTCACTCACATACCACAGATATAGCATGTGTTGTACTGAAGCGAGTGATGTGAAAAAATATAATTAGCAAGTGACTTTAGTGCTGCTAATTATCTTTGACGACTTGCAAAATAATGTGCTACAGGTCATGGTAAGCTCTCGTTGTTACACAGCCAAAATTGTCAAATTCTATATATTATCTTATTCCTATTCTTACTTTTTTTTACTCTTTTAGTGCACTATTTTCATTAGTTTGCACTGATAAACGAACCCGTGGATGTTCGGGTTTGCTGGGTTCCGACTGACTTTTTAAAAAGTTAAATTTGGGTCTCAAACCTGACCTGAACTTGTCCCCAGATGCCGAAGCCCATTCAAGTCAATGGAGACCCTAACTTCAGAGCTGTAAAAAGGTTGTAGTAAGGGCTATGGGATGCAAAAGGAAGTTAAAACTGTGTAAAAGCAGGGCAATTACCATGCAAACAAATGTAGATAGGGAAATGACTTAAAATAACAGATTAAAAAAATCAAATAAATTCTAATCTTAAACCAGGAGGCGGAGGTCCAAGTGGAGGAAGTTGAGGAATAGGTGGCAATGTAGGTGGAAGAGGTGTAGGAGCAGTAGGAGGAAGTAGCCAACACTATTTTTGTGCTTTTTTATTGATTTTTTGGGGGGAGATACTCTGAAAACAGTCACTGTAATAATCTCATGACCACTCTCTCTCTGTGTGCAGGCCGTGTAATATTCTTCAATTTTTTGGGGGGTTGAAAAAAATGAGGAGAGCATCAAATTGGAGATGTGTGCTGGTGGTGGTGATGTAGCTGCTACCGGGGAAGAGATGGTGTGGTCAACCTGTGTCTGCTATGTTCCCAAATGAAACACCTTCCTTTGAAGCACACAAGCGATAGGACCTTCTGTGTAATTTTCTAAGCAGGTTGCGAGATACAGTGACAGACAGAAGGCAGAGCAAGGGTTAACAAATATAACAGTTTTAATTTAACGGGGGTTAACTCCTCCCAGGGAGGTGCAGGGTTAAATGGGGAGAATAACAGTCCAATTGTAAAGGATGTAAAGCATATGCAGAGTTAAGGAACAATGAATCAGATAACGGCAGTTCTTGTGAATGCTGTGGGGAAGTCAATAGCGCCTACAATGGCTGGCGCGGTGCATGTGGATCGCCCCCAGGTGCAGGGCAGTGGGGTACTCGGTACCGGGTCTGTCTCTCTCAGTTCTGGGGATGTCACGGTGGCCCGACCCGGTCCGTGGCCCTTCTGAGGTGCGCCCAATTAAAGGTGTAGTTGTTTGTACGGTGTTCGTGACGCCACCTGTTGTATTCGGTCAGTGTGACCGACGCTGCTAGGGGTCCGCTGGGGTGATGAAATGGCAGCTAGATGGTCTACCTTCCCACAGGTGAAGTATGTCCCCAGGGCTTCCCAGATGTGTAGGTGGTGATGGTGGACGTTGTAAGGCGCAATGAATAACGAGGACACAAAGGTTGCAGTCTCTTTGCCTTTTACTGAAGACTTCAGCATCCACAGTCCAGAGTACCATTCACAGGGCTGTCTGAATCCGGCCGGTCCAAAGGCACATCCAGAGTTCCCTTTGCAGGTGGAAATCAGTAGCCTTCCTACTAGTGCCTGTGTGTTGTAGTACCTCCCTGCTGAGCACCACGGGATAGTCCTCACAACTTTCGTGGATGTTTCTGATGTTCTCTCTCTCTCTGTCCCCCAGATGATATGGATAGGACAACCCGTATGACGGGGTAGGCCTGGAGCTATTTTATAGGGACCCTAGAGACGCCCCTCTCCCACAATTTGCCTCCGTTGTCTTCATAGGTATTAAGGTCGGGCAGCCAAATTGCAATTAACTGTCCTGTCGGTCTCTGAAGTAATGCGTAGAGCCTATTACTCCCTCGGTGTTCCGGCCACCGGCTACGCGCCTCAGAAGGAGGCCGCCGATCTCGGGGCAGACCCTCCTCCCAGTATTATCTCCTTGTGCTGTGATCTCGTTTCTCACTCTCCACAATATACTTCGCTTCGTGTCCTTTCTTAGGATGCTGCAGGATGAAGTGCAGGCGCAGCTCTGTAGCGTTCTATCTCGTGCTTGACCTTTGTCAGGATCCCACCCCTGACAGAGACCCTCTGTCTGCAGCTCAGATGTTCCTCCTTCTCCCCCTGTCTGCCTGACAGTTCCTCTCAGGGTCAAACCCAGGTAGCTTTCTGTCTAACTTCCTATCTAACCCACCAGTTTTACCTATCTGTGAGGAGTGGCCTAGTACATAGAACCTTTGCTCCCCCTGGTGGACTAGAGTGTGAAGTGTAGTGTGTGACTGTGATACCTGGTCAGGTGAACTCCTTTAGTACAATCAGACGTAACATCACTCCCCCTGGTGGAAGAGCGACATTACTGCAACGACCAGGACTCTGGGGTGCTGCACTCCCCCCCGTTAAATCCAGCACTCCCGGGCTGGGAAAAGAAGAACAACAATACATATTAGCAAAAGACATACAACATTTTTGGAATGCTGTTAACAAGTAAGTATAACAATGCTTCCCTTTATGGGAGGTGAGAACACTTGAACGTTGCAAACTAAAACATATTTACCTTGTGCGTATAAATTTAAATAACACTTATTAACTAACTATGAATAATCATTATTACCCATACAGGTATGCTATCTACGGAAACAGTACTTTTCCTTTAAGAGCGTGTACCCACTAAAGGTATACCATAAAATTCAAAAGTGCAAATCAACATTCTCTTTATTTCTCTTTCACTTTCACGTATGCAGGACTATCTGTCTACAACTACGGGCCTACTGCATCTTCCCTTAGCTTCCTCTCATAAAATTCTAATTTTTTTACTTTAACTTCAATTTTTATTCAAAGAACATTATTAACATTTCTACTTCTAACTATATACTATTACTATGTAAGAACGTTATTACTATCTAACTATTTAAGGCAACATTATCACTTTTAGGCGAGGTGCAACAACTAACATTCCCTTTAAGAGGAAACCAAGTCTCTTCTGAGGTAGTGCAAACAATCAGTTTGCAAGTCAGTTTAAAGCAAGAACTTTCATGCTGTAATCAGGAACAGTCTCTCCAAAAAGCTCTTCTTTGTAAAACCAGTAGAGAGCACCCTTAAGAAGGTGCAAACTATGTACAGCGACAGTTTGTGAACCATTCACCGTCCATGATTCGGCAGTCCTTTGATAAATGTAGAAAACTTGTGCAAAACTTAGAAACAATAGGGATCCCGGGTAAACGAAGGGATCCCTTTAAGAATTAACCCTAGACAGGTTTAAAGCAGCAAAACAGGAAAACAAACAGTTATCTATTTACAGTTTTCGGTTCTCCGAGGTTTAGTTGGATGGCTTCCAGGGCTGCACCTGGCAATTAACCCTTCTTGACCTGGGAAGGGTGAGGTCCAGGGTTACACCCGGTGCTGGATAAACGCCGTTAATCCGTCTTTCATGTACGGTTAAGTCATGCGCAGCAATGGAGGTCTGCGTAGCTTGAGTATGGGCATTTGCTGCAGCAGAGGTAGCGGCTGCTGCAAGATCAGTCACTGGAACGGAGTCAGCAGCTGTGACACTAGCAGTCACTGGAGTGGTGTCGGTCATCAGGGCAGGGTCATCCTTCATACCTGCTTCAGATGCGGTCCCCCCGATGCCGGTCTGCTCTGTCTCCGCTGGGGTCTGGAACGCTGGTTGCAGGGCCTTGTGCTGCGACGTTGTAATCTCTGCTTGCAGCATCTCGCTTTCCGGCAGGGCCTTGCTTTCTGGCTTCGGAGCGCTGGAACTTCTTTCTTGCTCCGGACCAGACGAGGCTGCCGACAGGTGTCTGGGGAGGCTCCCGACGAAGGTCTTCTTTCACCCGGCCTCAGTGCTCAGCTGCGTCCGCCGGGGTTGGTTGCTGAGCTCGTCCACTTCGGCCTGCAAGAAGTCAGGCCCAACAGGTGATGCCTGGCCGCGGTGTCTCTCTGGGTAGCTGGGGGAGTCCTCTGCTCCGACCCCACGCTCCGATCCCGGGCGGCTGGCCATGGCGTCTCTCACGTGGCTGGCTCCTTCTTTGTCCTTTTCCCTGCTCTCTCCTTTGGGGGCGGTTTCATTTTCGTTGTCATTGAGGATCAGGAGGCGGATCTCGGCTGCTGATGGACACGTCCTCAAGGTACAGAAATATTTAGACTGGGCGGCCATTATTTTTCGCGCTTCTCAGTTCGTTCACGCCCACAATTCCACGCCCTTCTTCTTCTCCTGCGCTCCTCGTGGCGCGGTAATGGCGGCAATTTTGGCGGGAATTTTTTGTGGCAAATGGCAACACACAGTCTTTAAGCAAATCACAGTTCCAATACAGTTCTAACACAGTTCTTAGGCACACATGACCTGATTTTCAGGCTTAAGTAGATCCTGTTCGTGACGCCAAAGTTGGATCGCCCCCAGGCGCAGGGCAGTGGGGTACTCGGCACCGGGTCTGTCTCTCTCAGTTCTTTGGATGTCACGGTGGCCCGACCCGGTCCGTGGCCCTTCTGAGGGGCGCCCAATTAAAGGTGTAGTTGTTTGTACGGTGACGCCACCTGTGGTATTCGGTCAGGGTGACCGACGCTCCTAGGGGTCCGCTGGGGTGATGGAATGGCAGCTAGATGGTGTACCTTCCCACAGGTGAAGTATGTCCCCAGGGCTTCCCAGATGTGTAGGTGGTGATGGTGGACGTCGTAAGGCACAATGAATAATGAGGAAACAAAGGTTGCAGTCTCTTTACCTTTTACTGAAGACTTCAGCGTCCACAGTCCAGAGGACCGTTCACAGGGCTGGCTGAATCAGGCTGGTCAGAAGGCACATCCAGAGTTCCCTTTGCAGGTGGAAATCAGTAGCCTTCCTAGCACCTGTGTGTTGTAGTACCTCCCTGCTGAGCACCACGGGATAGTCCTCACAACTTTCGTGGATGTTTCTGATGTTCTCTCTCTCTCTGTCCCCCAGATGATATGGATAGGACAACCCGTATGATGGGGTAGGCCTGGAGCTATTTTATAGGGACCCTAGAGACGCCCCTCTCCCACAATTTGCCTCCGTTGTCTTCATAGGTATTAAGGTCGGGCAGCCAACTTGGAATTAACTGTCCTGCCGGTCTCTGAAGTAATGCGTAGAGCCTATTACTCCCTCGGTGTTCCGGCCACCGGCTACGCGCCTCGGAAGGATGTTGCCGGTCTTAGGGCAGGACTCCTCCCTGTGTTATCTCCTTGTGCTGTGATCTCGTTTCTCACTCTCCACAATATACTTCGCTTCGTGTCCATTCTTAGGATGCTGCCGCAATGAAGTGCAGGCGCAGCTCCGTAGCGTTCTATCTCGTGCTTGGCCTCTGTCAGGATCCCACCCCTGACAGAGACCTTCTGTCTGCAGCTCAGATGTTCCTCCTTCTCCCCTGTCTGCCTGACAGGTCCTCTCTGGGTCAAACCCAGGTAGCTTTCTGTCTAACTTCCTATCTAACCCACCAGTTTTACCTATCTGTGAGGAGTGGCCTAGTACATAGAACCTTTGCTCCCCCTGGTGGACTAGAGAGTGAAGTGTAGTGTGTGACTGTGATACCTGGTCAGGTGAACTCCTTTAGTACAATCAGACGTAACATCACTCCCTCTGGTGGAAGAGCGACATTACTGCAATGACCAGGACTCTGGGGCGCTGCACTTGTGTAAGAAGGTTCAGTGGTCCGTCTTCTGGCAGCAGCGATGTGTCTCCGATGCATTCCACTGAGCCCCTGGTCCATGAACATATGCGGACGGAGCACCATCAGGGTCTCCCGTGGGTGGGAAGGTATATGCTGGTAAGGTGGGTTGCAAACATCTGTCCAGTACTCTGCTCTCTCTTTGCGGCACGTGCGCTGTACTCACGGTCATGAAGCGCATGGCACCACGCTCTCTGCCAGCTACCGGGCGCAGTGCACTTCTCTCTCTTTGCTGCGTGCTGCCTGTTCCTGCTAAGTCTGAAGCGCTGAAAACAGCTGGCACAATGTTTCTCCAATGAGGTCCTGCAGACCACGGTCCGATGATGAGAGCAGCAGTAAACAGTCCTAAACTCTGCCCTAACTCTTAGACTGGCATGTGTTGCTTAGCTGAACAAGGCTTCCGGCTCTTTCCTCATTACTGTGGTGGGCTCTGGCAGCCTCCCGCTATCAGATCATCAGTGTGTCATTGCAGCCCGGCTGCACACCCCTCGGAGCCCACTGCGCACGCACCTTGCCTCTGTCACCGCCGGTGGGAAGCTGCCCGACGCTATGCATGCTTTTACTTTTTATCGCACCCCCAGCTTCCAGGTCAGGAAACCTGTCTGGGCCTTTTTGCCTTCCCCTGGACAACATGGGACGCAGCCTCAGCAGTTCTGGACCCAGTCTGGCACAGGTACCCACAGTCCGTTCTTCCTCCTTACATCATAGGCCTGGGTACTGTTAGATGAATGATGAGTCGAGAACAAGTAGATGTGGTTTTAGATTGGTTGGCTGAGAGTGCCTTCAGACCCTTTGCTTTGTCTTCCATCTTGTCCCCTGGATGGTCCATCTGGATTTTGCACCTGTGGCCAATGGGCATCTCTCATCCACCTCACCTCCTTGCAAATCAGCAATCAGTCTGAGCCCCAAGTCATGCAGCAGTCACTTCTGCTTTTTGATGACTCTGATGGCTGATTCTGTAGGCCATCTAACTGGCCCTGCCCCACAATTCAAAGAGATTGAATGCACTGATGCTCAACCACTTGTTCACTTTGAGGATAAGTACATAGGAGAACTAAGGCACACGGTCAATGGACCACTACAGCACACCACTGATGCTGATGACAAAACACAGGTGTCAACTGCTGCAGCTTTCTGCTGTGTGAACAGTGTCAAGGAGGGCAGGGCTAAAGACTGGGTGGAACATCATGTGGGGGATTATTATTATTATTTATTTTAGAGCACCATTGATTCTACGGTGCTGTACATGAGGAGGGGTTACATTCAAAACACAAATAGAAATTACAATGAACAAACTAATAGCGACAGTGACAGACAGGTACAGAGGGGAGAGGACCCTACCCTTCTAAACTCACATTCTACAGAGCAATATGGAATTAGATAGTAGGTTCGGAAGTTGAAGCAGAGAGGTGGCAGTGGGGTCATTGCTGGCTCAAAGCTGTACTGAAGACATGGGCTTTCATGTTCCGCTTTAACCTCTTCCCGACCACCCACGGTAGATATACGTTGGCGCTTGCTATGCTCTGTGCAGCGCCGATGTTTATGAATGATGGGTGGTCTCACAGCACTCAAGTTCCCCAGGGTCCTGCAAGCACTGCGATTCCTATGCAGAGCGGTTGCTCTGACAAGTGACATTATTGGGACCCGATTAGATCAGGTCACAATTATGTTAACCCTTTGCTATCTTCTAGATGCCGCAATCGAAGCATTTAGAAGATAGCAGAGGGACACCCCTGCTATACTCACCTCTCCAACGCCCTCCGTAATGAGATCTGATCACTTCACTGGGGATCCCACGTTGTCCCGGCAGCCAGAGGTCATGTGATGACTTCAGGGGGTCTGCCAGCTACGGTGGCCTGTTAGACTCAGCCAGCAGCTGAGTCTAACAAGCGATCTGCCTGTGCAACACTGACAGGTCTCATACAATGCAATACATGTGTACTGCATTGTAAGAGACCAGAGATCAGACAAATAAAACTTGAAGTCCCATACAGGGACTAAGTAAGAAAGTTAAAAAAAAGTAAAAAAGTTTTAAAACTATTAAAAAAAATCACAAAATAAATTGGAACAGCATCCAGTGTTACCTCCGATGACATGCAAAGCTTTCCTAACCACCGATCCAGTGACCTCCAAACATAGAATCAAAAAAAGGAAAACAGCACAAAAAAAAAATAACTGAAGAAAAAGTGGACTTTAATGCCTGAACGGCGTGGCGACGTTTCGGATGTAATATCCTTTCTCAAACTTGATTATATATATATATATATATATATATATATATATATATATATATATATATATATATATACAGTGCCTACAAGTAGTATTCAACCCCCTGCAGATTTAGCAGGTTTAATAAGATGCAAATAAGTTAGAGCCTTCAAACTTCAAACAAGAGCAGGATTTAATAACAGATGCATAAATCTTACAAACCAAAAAGTTTTGTTGCTCAGTTACATTTTTATACATTTTAAACATAAAAGTGTGGGTCAATTATTATTCAACCCCTAGGTTTAATATTTTGTGGAATAACCTTTGTTTGCAATTACAGCTAATAATCGTCTTTTATAAGACCTGATCAGGCCGGCACAGGTCTCTGGAGTTATCTTGGCCCACTCCTCCATGCAGATCTTCTCCAAGTTATCTAGGTTCTTTGGGTGTCTCATGTGGACTTTAATCTTGAGCTCCTTCCACAAGTTTTCAATTGGGTTAAGGTCAGGAGACTGACTAGGCCACTGCAACACCTTGATTTTTTGCCTCTTGAACCAGGCCTTGGTTTTCTTGGCTGTGTGCTTTGGGTCGTTGTCTTGTTGGAAGATGAAATGACGACCCATCTTAAGATCCTTGATGGAGGAGCGGAGGTTCTTGGCCAAAATCTCCAGGTAGGCCGTGCTATCCATCTTCCCATGGATGCGGACCAGATGGCCAGGCCCCTTGGCTGAGAAACAGCCCCACAGCATGATGCTGCCACCAGCATGCTTGACCGTAGGGATGGTATTCTTGGGGTCGTATGCAGTGCCATCCAGTCTCCAAACGTCACGTGTGTGGTTGGCACCAAAGATCTCGATCTTGGTCTCATCAGACCAGAGAACCTTGAACCAGTCAGTCTCAGAGTCCTCCAAGTGATCATGAGCAAACTGTAGACAAGCCTTGACATGATGCTTTGAAAGTAAAGGTACCTTACGGGCTCGTCTGGAACGGAGACCATTGCGGTGGAGTACGTTACTTATGGTATTGACTGAAACCAATGTCCCACTGCCATGAGATCTTCCCGGAGCTTCTTCCTTGTTGTCCTTGGGTTAGCCTTGACTCTTCGGACAAGCTCGGCCTCAGCACAGGAGGAAACTTTCAAAGGCTGTCCAGGCCATGGAAGGCTAACAGTAGTTCCATAAGCCTTCCACTTCCGGATGATGCTCCCAACAGTGGAGACAGGTAGGCCCAACTCCTTGGAAAGGGTTTTGTACCCCTTGCCAGCCTTGTGACCCTCCACGATCTTGTCTCTGATGGCCTTGGAATGCTCCTTTGTCTTTCCCATGTTGACCATGTATGAGTGCTGTACACAAGTTTGGGGAGGGTCTTAAGTAGTCAGAAAAGGCTGGAAAAAGAGATAATTAATCCAAACATGTGAAGCTCATTGTTCTTTGTGCCTGAACTACTTCTTAATACTTTAGGGGAACCAAACAGAATTCTGGGGGGTTGAGGGGTTGAATAATAAATGACCCTCTGAAACAACTTTTCACAATTTAAAAAAAAATAAACAAAGAAATAACATTCTTTTTTGCTGCAGTGCATTTCACACTTCCAGGCTGATCTACAGTCCAAATGTCACAATGCCAAGTTAATTCCAAATGTGTAAACCTGCTAAATCTGCAGGGGGTTGAATACTACTTGTAGGCACTGTATATATATATATATACAGTTAGGTCCATATATATTTGGACAGAGACAACATTTTTCAAATTTTTGTTACAGACATTACCACAATGAATTTTAAACAAAACAATTCAGATGCAGTTGAAGTTCAGACTTTCAGCTTTCATTTGAGGGTATCCACATTAAAATCGGATGAAGGGTTTAGGAGTTTCAACTCCTTAACATGTGCCACCCTGTTTTTAAAGGGACCAAAAGTAATTGGACAATTGACTCCAAGGCTATTTCATGGGCAGGTGTGGGCAATCCCTTCGTTATGTCATTCTCAATTAAGCAGATAAAGGGCCTGGAGTTGATTTGAGGTGTGGTGTTTGCATTTGGAAGGTTTTGCTGCGAAGTAAACATGCGGTCAAAGGAGCTCTCCTTGCAGGTGAATCAAGCCATCCTTAAGCTGCGAAAACAGAAAAAACCCATCCGAGAAATTGCTACAATATTAGGAGTGGCAAAATCTACTCTTTGGTACATCCTGAGAAAGAAAGAAAGCACTGGTGAACTCATCAATGCAAAAAGACCTGGGCGCCCACGGAAGATAACAGTGGTGGATGATCGCAGAATAATCTCCATGGTGAAGAGAAACCCCTTCACAACAGCCAACCAAGTGAACAACACCCTCCAGGAGGTCGGCGTATCAATATCCAAATCTACCATAAAGAGAAGACTGCATGAAAGTAAATACAGAGGGTTCACTGCACGGTGCAAGCCACTCATAAGCATCAAGAATAGTGTCGATATCGGAAAGTATCGGTATCGGAAAGTATCGGCCGATACCGTCAAAGTATCGGATCTAATCCGATACCGATACCCGATCCCAATGCAAGTCAATGGGACGAAAATATCGGAATTAAAATAAACCCTTTATAAACTTGTAGGTTCATTCTACATGAAGGAAAACAACTAAGAATAATGTAGGATGTATTGGGGGACGTGGCGGAGACATTAAAGGCACAGAGGTTTAGCCCAATGTAATAGAATAGCAGGATTTTGGGGTTTTTTTATGACGTTCGGCGGTAGAAAGATTTTGACTATGTTAATTTTTTTTTTATTTTGTCAGATATTGATGTTTCACTACTTCCACGCCCTTCACCTTCTTTTTTACTTCTCCCACACTTTCTTCTTCATTATCCTCATCATCAGCTTCTTTGACATCAACTTCTTCACCTTATTCATCTTCTTCTTCATCTTCTACCTATTATTTTTTTGGTTACATTGTTCATATTCTTTTTATTTTACTATTATCTTCATCATATTCTACTTCTTCATCATATTCTTATTTGTGACAGGCATTCCCGTAGTTGTTATCTATAAAAGTTTGAAGATTACACCTTCCGTTCTGCCTGTCACAAAACAGTTACATTTGTCCGCGTTCAGTTTGGCCTGCAGCATCAGGCTTTATCCAGGGGCACCACGAGGAGGAACGGACTCACCCCCATACACTGCTTAGTCTTCTTCTGCTTATAATTTAGATAATATTTTTTGCTCTGATATTTAGTGTTATGCTTAATGTTCTTCTGCTCTTTGTTCTGCAGCCTCTTGTTCTTCTGCTTCTCGGTCTTCCAGGTCGTCGTCGTCTCCAGGGTCGTCGTCTCCGGGGTCGTCGTCATCGGGGTGGTCTTCAGGGTCATCGTCTCCAGGGTCGTCGTCATCACGGTGGTTGTCGTCTCTGGTGTCGTCGTCATCTTAGGGGTGGTCTTCCGGGTCATCGTGTTTAGTCTCTTGAACTTGGAAATGTAGCAGAAGGTACAAGAAGGCTGAGAAAATGCCGAGAACCAGCTGATGGAACTGGAACTCGGATGGCTACCCGAAGGTCCAAGAGCCAATGGAACTACCGAGGACCAGCTGACGTTACTGGAACCCGGTTACTAAGCAGGAGGTACCCGTGCCTGAAAGCACTACCAAGGACCACCTGACGTTGGTGGAACTCGGATACCCAGAGGGAGGCACCTAAGCCAAAGGCTCTGCCCGGAACCAGCTGACGGTACTGGAACCAGGATGGGGAGCAGAAGGTACAAGAGCAAAAGACACTGCCGAGAACCAGCTGACGGTGCTGGAACCCAGATGGGTAGCCGAAGGTCCAAGAGCCAATGGAACTACCGAGGACCAGCTGACGTTACTGGAACCCGGTTACTAAGCAGGAGGTACCCGTGCCTGAAAGCACTACCAAGGACCACCTGACGTTGGTGGAACTCGGATACCCAGAGGGAGGCACCTAAGCCAAAGGCTCTGCCCAGAACCAGCTGACGGTACTGGAACCAGGATGGGGAGCAGAAGGTACAAGAGCAAGTGTCTGCGTGGCTTTTGCAGGACACGATGCCGGCTGCACAGCAGGGGAACAGCTGGCGGTGCTGAACCCCACTGACACATTGGCTGGTGTTTTTCTCTGTGCAGCTAGCAGTACCGGGCCCCAACTGGCGGTGTTAGAGCCCGGGGTCAGCAGGAGGAGGAGATGGAGCAGAGTGTAGGCCGAAGCCTGCACTGGCGGCAGCTTTGGGTCTGTTGTGCCTGCGTGGCAGTTGCAGGACACGTTGCCGGCTGCACAGCAGGGGAACAGCTGGCGGTGCTGAACCCCACTGACACATTGGCTGGTGTTTGGCTCTGTGCAGCTAGCAGTACCGGGCCCCAACTGGCGGTGTTGGAGCCCGGGCTCTGCAGGGGGAGCAGAGTGTAGGCCGAAGCCTACTTGAACCAATTTCAAAGGTAACCTTTAACCCCCCCTCAGGGGTTACAAAGTAGAAGAGCCACAGCTTATGCAGCAGTAGTGCTGCACAAGTCAGAGGTTGCTCTTTTAATTTTTCTCCTTGCACACGCCGAATGAAACACGTATAACATTTAGCCCTTTATACAGTCAAACTGTGTTGGAGGCGCGAGTTCCCTTCGTAATGAGACGCAGCACAGATGTCAAGAATCCCACCTTGGTGCTGGGTGCAGCCTCCTGAGCGTTGTTATTTGCTGTACAGGAGTCTGCGCTGTCGTGTTATCCCCCGGCCTAGCGCTGTTAGCGCTGCCCATCTTCTGACATCATGTAATGTCGGCCGGTGCGGTTCGCGATGACCATGAATCCCAGCCCCGCAGTGTCTTAACATTGTTAAAACACTGCGGGGCTGGGATTCATGGCCTGGCGCAGCACATATGTTCGCCTCTCGCACTCGGGTCCTTACACCCGCTTCAGACTGTGCGGCGTCAGCTGATCCCTTATCGCATGCCACGGCCATGAAGCCACACAGTCTGAAGAAGGCGGAAGGAGATGAGTGACAACAGGCAAAGATATGCACTGCTCATGCCCATCAATCACACCCTCGCAGTCCCAATAAATAAGACACCGAGGGGCGTTGTGTGGGTCAGGGCGGCCGCAGAGGCGCAGGCAGCCAAACAATGATGCCAGAAGACGGGCAGCGCTACCAAGGGGGTTGCAGCGTGTCATTACAAAGGAAAGTCACACCACCGGGACGGTTAAATGGTCACACAGAGGACACATTTTAGACGTGTTTTCAGTTCCACATGTGCGAGGAGAATATGTTTATGAGCCACCTTGCACACATGCAGCATTACCGCTGTACGAGGTGGCCTTAAAAACGTACAAACGCCTGGGGGAAGGGGGACAGGTTCCCTTCAATTTCAGTTCTTGTGTCTGCGTGGCTGTCGCAGGACACGATGCCGGCTGCACAGCAGGGGAACAGCTGGCGGTGCTGAACCCCACTGACACATTGGCTGGTGTTTGGCTCTGTGCAGCTAGCAGTACCGGGCCCCAACTGGCGGTGTTAGAGCCCAGGGTCAGCAGGAGGAGGAGCAGGAGGAGGAGCAAGGGGGAGGGAAGTGTAGGCCGAAGCCTGCACTGGCGGCAGCTTTGGGTCTGTTGTGCCTGCGTGGCGGTCGCAGGACACGTTGCCGGCTGCACAGCAGGGGAACAGCTGGCGGTGCTGAACCCCACTGACACATTGGCTGGTGTTTGGCTCTGTGCAGCTAGCAGTACCGGGCCCCAACTGGCGGTGTTGGAGCCCGGGCTCTGCAGGGGGAGCAGAGTGTAGGCCGAAGCCTACTTGAACCAATTTCAAAGGTAACCTTTAACCCCCCCTCAGGGGTTACAAAGAAGAAGAGCCACAGCTTATGCAGCAGTAGTGCTGCACAAGTCAAAGGTTGCTCTTTTAATTTTTCTCCTTGCACACGCCGAATGAAACACGTATAACATTTAGCCCTTTATACAGTCAAACTGTGTTGGAGGCGCGAGTTCCCTTCGTAATGAGACGCAGCACAGATGTCAAGAATCCCACCTTGGTGCTGGGTGCAGCCTCCTGAGCGTTGTTATTTGCTGTACAGGAGTCTGCGCTGTCGTGTTATCCCCCGGCCTAGCGCTGTTAGCGCTGCCCATCTTCTGACATCATGTAATATCGGCCGGTGCGGTTCGCGATGACCATGAATCCCAGCCCCACAGTGTCTTAACATTGTTAAAACACTGCGGGGCTGGGATTCATGGCCTGGCGCAGCACATATGTTCGCCTCTCGCACTCGGGTCCTTACACCCGCTTCAGACTGTGCGGCGTCAGCTGATCCCTTATCGCATGCCACGGCCATGAAGCCGCACAGTCTGAAGAAGGCGGAAGGAGATGAGTGACAACAGGCGAAGATATGCACTGCTCATGCCCATCAATCACACCCTCGCAGTCCCAATAAATAAGACACCGAGGGGCGTTGTGTGGGTCAGGGCGGCCGCAGAGGCGCAGGCAGCCAAACAATGATGCCAGAAGACGGGCAGCGCTACCAAGGGGGTTGCAGCGTGTCATTACAAAGGAAAGTCACACCACCGGGACGGTTAAATGGTCACACAGAGGACACATTTTAGACGTGTTTTCAGTTCCACATGTGCGAGGAGAATACGTTTATGAGCCACCTTGCACACATGCAGCATTACCGCTGTACGAGGTGGCCTTAAAAACGTACAAACGCCTGGGGGAGGGGGGACAGGTTCCCTTCAATTTCAGTTCTTGTGTCTGCGTGGCTGTCGCAGGACACGATGCCGGCTGCACAGCAGGGGAACAGCTGGCGGTGCTGAACCCCACTGACACATTGGCTGGTGTTTTTCTCTGTGCAGCTAGCAGTACCGGGCCCCAACTGGCGGTGTTAGAGCCCAGGGTCAGCAGGAGGAGGAGCAGGAGGAGGAGCAAGGGGGAGGGGAGTGTAGGCCGAAGCCTGCACTGGCGGCAGCTTTGGGTCTGTTGTGCCTGCGTGGCGGTCGCAGGACACGTTGCCGGCTGCACAGGAGGGGAACAGCTGGCGGTGCTGAACCCCACTGACACATTGGCTGGTGTTTGGCTCTGTGCAGCTAGCAGTACCGGGCCCCAACTGGCGGTGTTAGAGCCCAGGGTCAGCAGGAGGAGGAGCAGGAGGAGGAGCAAGGGGGAGGGGAGTGTAGGCCGAAGCCTGCACTGGCGGCAGCTTTGGGTCTGTTGTGCCTGCGTGGCGGTCGCAGGACACGTTGCCGGCTGCACAGGAGGGGAACAGCTGGCGGTGCTGAACCCCACTGACACATTGGCTGGTGTTTGGCTCTGTGCAGCTAGCAGTACCGGGCCCCAACTGGCGGTGTTGGAGCCCGGGCTCTGCAGGGGGAGCAGAGTGTAGGCCGAAGCCTACTTGAACCAATTTCAAAGGTAACCTTTAACCCCCCCTCAGGGGTTACAAAGTAGAAGAGCCACAGCTTATGCAGCAGTAGTGCTGCACAAGTCAAAGGTTGCTCTTTTAATTTTTCTCCTTGCACACGCCGAATGAAACACGTATAACATTTAGCCCTTTATACAGTCAAACTGTGTTGGAGGCGCGAGTTCCCTTCGTAATGAGACGCAGCACAGATGTCAAGAATCCCACCTTGGTGCTGGGTGCAGCCTCCTGAGCGTTGTTATTTGCTGTACAGGAGTCTGCGCTGTCGTGTTATCCCCCTGCCTAGCGCTGTTAGCGCTGCCCGTCTTCTGACATCATTTGGTATCAGGCTGGCTGCGCCTGTGCGGCCGCGCTGGCCGAGATCCCGCCTCGTACTGTCTTATGATTTCATCCCACTGGGGGCCTGAGATCCGTGGCCATGCGCAGTGCATATCCTCGCCTCTCACTCCCCTCCCTACGGCTTCTTCAGACTGTGCGGTGTCACGGCCGTGGCATGCTATTAGGGACCAGCTGACACCGCACAGTTTGAAGAAGCCGTAGGGAGATGAGTGAGAGGTGGAGGTTCAGATATGCACTGCGCATGTCCATGGATCTCAGGCCCCCAGTGGGATGAAATCAGAAGACAGTACGAGGCGGGATCTCGGCCAGCGCGGCCGCACAGGCGCAGCCAGCCTGACACCAAATGATGTCAGAAGACGGGCAGCGCAAAATGTGTGCATGGCCAAGGGCTAACCTAACAGCGCAGGCTCCGGGACTGATTCAAACAACGCTGAGGAGGCGGCGCACGGCGCCAAGGGGGTAAGAATGACGGCTGTGCTGCGTCACATCACAAAGGAAAGTTCCACCTACCGGACGGTATCACGGTAGGAGGGGACACTTTTCATAAGTGTTAGGTTCAGCATGTGCAAGGAGCACCACGAAAAGAGGCACTTTTTCCCTTTGCATCATTACTGCTGCACAAGGTGGCTCCTTCAGTAACAAACGCCTGGAGGGGGGGGACAGGTTCCCTTAAATTTAACTTGTTGTGCCTGCGTGGCGGTCGCAGTACACGTTGCCGTATACACAGCAGGGGAACAGCTGACGTTACTGAATCCCACTAACACATTGGCGAGGTGTTTGGCTCTGTGCGGACAGCACTTCTGGACGGCAACTAGCGGTGTTGGAGCCCAGGGACAGGTGAAGGAGGAGGAGGAGGTGGAGGAGGTAGGAGGGATTGCCACACACACAGCAGGGGAACAGCTGACGTTACTGAACCCCAATAACAGAGGAGGGACTGTTGGGACTGTGCGTACAGCACTACCAGGCAACAACTAGCGGTGTTGGAGCCCAGGGACAGGTGGAGGAGGAGGTGGAGGAGATAGGAGGGATTGCCACAGACACAGCAGGGGAACAGCTGACATTACTGAACCCCAATAACAGAGGAGGGACTGTTGACTGTGCGTACAGCACTACCAGGCAACAACTAGCGGTGTTGGAGCCCAGGGACAGGTGGAGGAGGTAGGAGGGATTGCCACACACACAGCAGGGGAACAGCTGACGTTACTGAACCCCAATAACAGAGGAGGGACTGTTGGGACTGTGCGTACAGCACTACCAGGCAACAACTAGCGGTGTTGGAGCCCAGGGACAGGTGGAGGAGGAGGTGGAGGAGATAGGAGGGATTGCCACACACACAGCAGGGGAACAGCTGACGTTACTGAACCCCAATAACAGAGGAGGGACTGTGGACTGTGCGTACAGCACTACCAGGCAACAACTAGCGGTGTTGGAGACCAGGGACAGGTGGAGGAGGAGGTGGAGGAGATAGGAGGGATTGCCACACACACAGCAGGGGAACAGCTGACGTTACTGAACCCCAATAACAGAGGAGGGACTGTGGACTGTGCGTACAGCACTACCAGGCAACAACTAGCGGTGTTGGAGCCCAGGGACAGGTGGAGGAGCAGGTGGAGGAGATAGGAGGGATTGCCACACACACAGCAGGGGAACAGCTGACATTACTGAACCCCAATAACAGAGGAGGGACTGTTGACTGTGCGTACAGCACTACCAGTCAACAACTAGCGGTGTTGGAGCCCAGGGACAGGTGGAGGAGGAGGAGGTGGAGGAGGTAGGAGGGATTGCCACACACACAGCAGGGGAACAGCTGACGTTACTGAACCCCAATAACAGAGGAGGGACTGTTGGGACTGTGCGTACAGCACTACCAGGCAACAACTAGCGGTGTTGGAGCCCAGGGACAGGTGGAGGAGGAGGTGGAGGAGGTAGGAGGAATTGCCACACACACAGCAGGGGAACAGCTGACGTTACTGAACCCCAATAACAGAGGAGGGACTGTTGGGACTGTGCGTACAGCACTTCTGGACGGCAACTGGCGGTGTTGGAGCCCAGGGACAGGTGGAAAAGCAGAGGAACACAATGTAGGCCGAAGCCTGAGAAAGTCGAAAGGGAACCTTTAACCCCCCCCCAAGGCGTTTGTAGCTGAAAGAGCCAGCTTGTGCAGCACAAAAGATGCAAAAGGAAAAGGTGGCTCTTTTCATCATGCTCCTTGCAAACACAGAACTAAACACTTATAAAATGTGTCCCCTGAAACCGTGAAACCGTCCCGGAGGTGGGACTTTCCTTCGTAATATGACGCAGCACAGCCGTCATTCCTCCCCCCCCCGGCGCCGCGCCCCGGCTCCTCAGTGTTGTTTGATTCCGTCCCGGAGCCTGCGCTGTTATGTTATCCCTTGGCCAGGCACACTTAGCGCTGCCCATCTTCTGACATCATTTGGTGTCAGGCTGGCTGCGCCTGTGCGGCCGCGCTGGCCGAGAGCCCGCCTCGCAGTGTCTTCTGATTTTATCCCACTGGGGGCCTGGGATCCATGGCCATGCGCAGTGCATATCCTCGCCTCTCACTCCCCTCCCTACGGCTTCTTAAGACTGTGCGGTGTCACGGCCGTGGCATGCTATTAGGGACCAGCTGACACCGAACAGTCTGAAGAAGCCGTAGGGAGATGAGTGAGAGGTGGAGGTTCAGATATGCACTGCGCATGTCCATGGATCCCAGGCCCCCAGTGGGATTAAATCAGAAGACACTGCGAGGCGGGCCCTCGGCCAGCGCGGCCGCACAGGCGCAGCCATCCTGACACCAAATGATGCCAGAAGACGGGCAGCGCTAAGTGTGCCTGGCCACGGGATAACATAACAGCGCAGGCTCCGGGACGGAATCAAACAACGCTGAGGAGCCGGGGCGCGGCGCCGGGGGGGGGAGGAATGACGGCTGTGCTGCGTCATATTACGAAGGAAAGTCCCACCTCCGGGACGGTTTTACGGTATCAGTGGACACATTTTATAAGTGTTAAGTTCTGCGTGTGCAAGGAGCTAAACCAAAATAGCTACCTTTTCCTTGTGCAGCATTACTGCTGCACAAGGAGGCTCTTTCAGTAACAAACGCCTTGGGGGGGGGGACAGATTCCCTTACATTTCAGTTGTTGTGTCAGCGTGGCGGTCGCATGACACATTGCCGGCTACACAGCTGGGGATCAGCTGACGTTACTGAAACCCAATAACACTGGGTCGTATGTTTTGACTGTGCAGACGGCACTTCTGAGCCTCAACTGGCGGTGTTGGAGCCCAGGAATTTAAGTTCAGGTGGTAGAAAGATGAACACAACAGGAGACCTGGATAACGTATACAGTGACCTAATTATTTAATCAGGAGGAGGAGTGGCAAATTCCTGCGAGATCCAGGCCTTGTTCATTTTCAGGAAAGTAAGCCGGTCAACGTTATCGGAGGATAGTCGCATGCGACGGTCAGTTAGTACACCACCTGCAGCACTAAAGACACGTTCCGATAATACACTGGCCGCAGGGCAAGACAGCACCTCCAATGCATACTGGCTTAGCTCTGGCCATGTATCCAGCTTTGAGACCCAAAACTTGAAAGGGGAAGAGCCGTCTGGGAGTACAGCAAGAGGGCAAGACATGTAGTCTGTCACCATCTGACGGAACCGTTGCCTCCTGCTGACTGGAGCCGTCTGTGATGGTGTAGACTTTTGTGGGGGGCACAGAAAACTGTGCCACAGTTGGGCCATACTGGTCTTGCCTTGGGCAGAGGCACTGCTTCTGCTCCCTCTTTGTGCAGAGCCTCCACCACTGCCTGGACGCACTGAGCTGCTTTGGAATGCACTAGCAGCACTTCTCTCAGTTGGAATGGAGAAGATGATGGAATTCACCAGTGTGTCTTGGTACTCCCGCATTTTTCGCTCCCGGTTCAACGGTGTGATGAGGCTTTCTACGTTGTCCCGGTAGCGAGGATCGAGGAGGGTGAACACCCAATAATCAGACATGTTGAGAATGTGGGCAATGCGGCGGTCGTTTCTCAGGCACTGCAGCATGTAATCCACCATGTGCTGCAGACTGCCAACTGCCCAAGAAACGCTGT
The DNA here is from genome assembly GCF_051348905.1 of Ranitomeya variabilis. NCBI lineage: Eukaryota > Metazoa > Chordata > Amphibia > Anura > Dendrobatidae > Ranitomeya > Ranitomeya variabilis. The sequence continues at coordinate 466,152,120 of NC_135234.1, read as the reverse complement.
CCCCTGCTGGAGGCGTGATATCTGCCCGCTCGTCATCACCCCACCCTCGCTGTACACACTGAGTACTGGACAATTCGGTAACTCCCTCCTCTGGACGGATGTCTTCCTCCTCCATTGACTCCTCCTCATCCTCCTCACAAACTGTCCCCTGCCTACGCGTTTGTGAGGAACCACGTGGCGCTGACTGTCCAGAAGATGATGGAAATGGTGAATCCTCATCCTCCACCTCTTCCACAACATCATCCCTTAGCGCTTGCAGTGATTTTTCAAGCAGGCAGATAAGGGGGACAGTCATGCTGACTAGTGCATCATCTGCACTCGCCATCCGCGTGGAATAATCAAAGGGACGCAAAACCTGGCAGACGTCATTCATAGTGGCCCACTCTGTGGTTGTGAAGTCTGTACGGCGCTGACTGCGACTTCTTTGCGCCTGAAGCAGCTGGTACTCCATTACAGCTTGCTGCTGCTCACACAACCGCTCCAACATATGTAACGTGGAATTCCACCTGGTAGGTAGGTCACATATGATGCGATGTTCCGGCAGGCGGTGTCGGCGCTGCAGAGCCGCAATGCGCACTTTTGCCGTGCTGGAACGCCGCAAGTGAGCACACTCTAGGCGGACCTTGTGCAGCAGTGCATCAAGATCCGGATAGTCCCTCAAAAAGCTCTGCACGACCAAATTGAGCACATGTGCCAGACATGGGATGTGAGTGAGGTTGCCGAGGCCCAGAGCTGCCACCAGATTTCGGCCATTATCACACACTACCATGCCTGGCTGGAGATTCGCTGGCACAAACCACACATCGCTCTCCTGCTTGATGGCATTCCAGAGCTCCTGCGCTGTGTGGCTACGATTCCCCAAAAAAATTAATTTCAAGACGGCCTGTTGACGTTTGGCCACGGCTGTGCTCATGTCGGTCGTAACAGGTACACGTTCATCACGGGTCCATGTGGAGGTGGACTGTGACGGCTCCTGCAGCGATGATTCTGAGGAACTGGTGTAAGAGGAGGAGTCAATGCGTACAGAATGGATTCCTGCAATCCTTGGAGTGGACAGGACACGTCCTGCGCCACTCGCACGGTCTGTACCCGGCTCAACAACATTAACCCAATGGGCAGTGAGGGAAAGGTATCGCCCCTGTCCATGTTGACTGGTCCACGCATCGGTGGTGAGGTGGACCTTGCTACTGACGGCGTTCAGTAGCGCGTGTTTTATGTGTCCCTCCACATGCTTGTGCAGGGCAGGGACGGCTTGCCTGCTGAAGTAAAAGCGGCTGGGCACATTGTACTGTGGGACTGCCAATGACATCAAGTCACGGAAGCTGTCAGTCTCCACCAGCCTGAATGACAGCATTTCCAGTGACAGAAGTTTGGCAATGCCTGCAGTCAGAGCCTGTGCTCGTGGGTGGTTTGACGAGAAAGGCCGCCTTTTCTCCCATGCCTGTACTACTGATGGCTGTAGACTGGGCTGGGAGTGTGTGGATGACTGGGAAAGTGGTGCTGCGGGTGGAATTACAGCGGGTCTCTGGACAACAGGGCCAGAGGTTCTTCCACGGCGATCCTGGGAGGAAGCCGAACCAGCTGCGTGTGAGATGGAGGAAGAGGCATCACGAGATGAAGAGGTGGTAGCTGCCGCTGTTGGTTGGCCTAGCTCTTCAGTGTGTTTTTCTAACAACGCCGCATGCCTGGTCCGCACATGTTTCCACATGTTGGAGGTATTGAGGCTGCTGACATTTCGACCTCTTTTGACTTTTTGATGACACACCTTGCATCTGACATAGCAAATGTCATCTGCAACTGTGTCAAAAAAGGACCAGGCACTGCAAGTCTTGGGAGCGCCCTTTTTGGCTTTTGGAAGAGACATGCTCCTAACGGGTGCCAAAGCGGAGGCTGCAGGATCCGCAGTCTTCCCCCTCCCTCTCCCTCTTTGGGCCGTATGGGGAATCTCTTCCTCAGAGCTGCTCCCACCACCTTCCTGTCCCTCACGCCAAGATGGGTCAAGGACCTCATCATCTACACTACCCTCTGCCCCCAACTGCTCCTCCTGGGTAGTCTCAGCAGCAGAGCACGCACCAGTAAGTGGCACCTGAGTGTCATCATCAGCTGATGCGGCCTGCGATGTGGTGACCGGAGCCACTGGCCCACCCGCCTCTTCAGAGGAAGAGAGAAAAAGCTGTTGGGCATCACTGCACCCTGCCTCTTCTTCCATTTCTCCAATGCTGCTTGGCTGGCCCCCTGTTTCCAAGCCAAGAGATTCAGAGAACAGAAGTAGAGACGGCTCCTGTCCTGGGCTCTCTGTGTGCCTGGGCAATTTGGCAGGTGGTGAAGAGACAGATGGCTGCTCTCCAGTGCTCTGTGTCTGAGAGGATGTGGCACTAATTGAAGTTGATGCATTAGCTGCCATCCATCCGACAACGGCTTCAATTTGGTCTTCACGCAGCAGCGGTGTACGGCGCTCTGACACAAAGCTGCGCATGAATGACTGTTGCCTGGTGAAAGTGGGTGCTGATGAGTCACCGGTGCCCGCAGCAGGCACAGAATCCCCACGTCCCCTCCCTGCTCCGCGCCCATGCCCACGTGCCTTACTCACTGCCTTCTTCATCTTGGTTGACTGATAAAGATAAGCAGAAAAGTACTAACGGCTTTGTGTGCTTATTCCTGAGCAACTCCTCCTAACAGGTATAAGAAACACTAATTTTCTAAAGTGTGGACTAGACTTTAATATGAGCTAATGTGGCCTACACAAATGTAAAGTGGTGTAACTGGTGTGTTTGGTGAACTTTATTATTTATTTATTTTTTGGGGGCTGAACTGACAACGGATAGAGCTGCAGTCACACGGAGACCGTGCAGACAGACGTAAACGGCGCTGCAAGGCCCAAAAACCCTCCTCTACGTTATCCTATGTAGTGTTTTTCCACAAATTAGCTGGAGACGGGTGGAAAGACACTAATAGGATTTTTTTGAAAAAATGTGCAGCAGCCTGCACTACTTAAAACAAAATGAAAATTGATTTGGCGGTATGACGCAGTGAAGAACCCTGAGCTGGAGACAACCAGGCTATGGCTGCTCACAGACTACAGGGCGAGCTGCAGTCACACGGAGACCGTGCAGACAGCCGTAAACGGCGCTGCAAGGCCCAAAAACCCTCCTCTACGTTATCCTATGTAGTGTTTTTCCACAAATTAGCTGAAGACGGGTGGAAAGACACTAATAGGAATTTTTTTAAAAAATGTGCAGCAGCCTGCACTACTTAAAACAAAATGAAAATTGATTTGGCGGTATGACGCAGTGAAGAACCCTGAGCTGGAGACAACCAGGCTATGGCTGCTCACAGACTACAGGGCGAGCTGCAGTCACACGGAGACCGTGCAGACAGCCGTAAACGGCGCTGCAAGGCCCAAAAACCCTCCTCTACGTTATCCTATGTAGTGTTTTTCCACAAATTAGCTGGAGACGGGTGGAAAGACACTAATAGGATTTTTTTGAATAAATTAGCAGCAGACTACACTACTTGAAAAAAAAAAAAAAAAGAACAGTATGAGGCAATGAACCACCCTCCCTGAACTGAATACAACCAGCTATGGATGGCCTATGTGGCTGCACTCAGACTAGAGAGTGGGCTGCACTCACACACACACACACACAGACCTTGCAGATCGCTGTGAAAACAGCGCTACAAGGCAAAAGCAAGGTACTCAGGTACAGTTCTTGTTAAGGCCAGAAGTGGCAGGCCAAGAAACACATCAGAAAGGCATAGAAGAAGAATGGTGAGATCATTCAAGGACAATCCTCAGGCCACCTCCAGAGATCTGCAGCATCAACTTGCTGCAGATGGTGTCACTGTGCATCAGTCAACTATACACCGCACTTTGCACAAGGAGAAGCTGTATGGGAGAGTGATGCGAAAGAAGCCGTTTCTGCAAGCACGCCTCAAGCAGAGTCGGCTGAGGTATGCAAAAGCACATTTGGAGAAGCCAATTTCTTTTTGGAAGAAGGTCCTGTGGACTCATGAAACCAAGATTGAGTTGTTTGGTAATTCAAAAAGGCGTTATGCATGGCGGCAAAAAATACAGTGCGTTGTATAGTTGACCGATGCACAGTGACACCATCTGCAGCAAGTTGATGCTGCAGCTCTCTGAAGATGGTCTGAGGATTGTCCTTGACTGATCTCACCATTCTTCTTCTCTGCCTGTCTGATGTTTTTCTTGGCCTGCCACTTCTGGCCTTAACAAGAACTGTACCTGTGTTCTTCCATTTCCTTACTATGTTCCTCACAGTGGAAATTGACAGGTTAAATCTCTGAGACAGCTTTTTGTATCCTTCCCCTGAACAACTATGTTGAATAATCTTTGTTTTTAGATCATTTGACAGTTGTTTTGAGGAGCCCATGATGCCACTCTTTGGAGGAGATTCAAACAGGAGAACAACTTGCAAGTGGCCACTTTAAGTAGCTTTTCTCATGATTGCATACACCTAGCTATGAAGTTCAAAGTTCAATGAGGTTACAAAGCCAAAAAAAGTGCTTTAGTAAGTCAGTAAAAAGTAGGTAGGAGTATTTAAAACAAGAAAATTATAAGGGTGCCCATACTTATGCACCTGTCAAATTTTGTTTGAATGCAGATAGCACATTTTCTGTTAGTACATTAAACCTCATTTCAAGGCAGAAACATTACTATGTCCAACAGTTATTAGATATATGAAACCGAAATAGCTGTTGCAAAAAAAAACAATTTTTAGGAAACATTAAGCTTAAGATTAATAGGGGTGCCCAAACTTTTTCATATGACTGTATATATGTATATATACACAAACAAAAAAAAGTACACATACTTGGTGTCGCTGCGTCTGGAACGAGACAACCTATAAAACGGTCACACTTGTTCACTCCTTTGGTGCACACCATAAAAAACAAACGGAGCAAAGACCTTTGCTTTTTCATCATGCCACCAAACAAAAAGTAGAATATAACGTGATCAAAAAGTCATATCAAAATAAAAATGGTAGCGATGAAGACGTCATCTTGTCCAGGAAAAAACAAGCTGCCATACAGCTCCAACAGCAGAAAAATAAAAAAGTTCTAGCTTTCAGAGTACAGCAATGCAAAAACAATTATTTTTTCTACAAAATAGTTTTTGTGAAAAAGCAGAAAAACGTGAAAAAATATATAAATATGGTATCACTGTAATCATACTGACCTAACTAATAAAGCTGCCTTATTAATTTTACTACACACAGAATGTCATTAAAAAAAAATTCCTGAATTCCTGGTGTTTGATCATTCTTAGTGATGGGCGAGCACTAAAATGCTCGGGTGCTCGTTGCTCGGGTCAAGCAAATTGGAATACTCGAGTACTCGGCCAGAACAAGGAGCCCAATGTAAGTCTATGGGAGACCCAAGCATTTTTACCGTGATCCCCCCGGTGATCCTTTTAAGGTCTAAAAACATCTGAAAATGATGGAAACACTGCTCAAATGACACGGAGACATCATGGGGATCGACCCTGGAAGTATTCCTGACTCCTGGGGTATTGGCATGCTCAGGAGTAATTACAAAACAAAATGTATAGTCCATTTTCTCCTGCTACCCTTGCGAAAGTAAAAAAAATTAGGTCTAAATGAAAATTTTTGTGAAAGAAAAGTAAATGTTTATTTTTTCCTTCCACATTTCATTCATTCCTGTGAAGCATCTGAAGGGTTAATAAACTTTTTGAATGTGGTTTTGAGTACCTTGAGACGTGCAGTGTTTAGAATGGTGTCACTTTTGGGTATTTTCTGTCATATTGACCCCCAAACTCACTTCAAATATGAGGTGGTCCCTAAAAAAATGGTTTTGTAAATTTGGTTGGAAAAATTAGAAATCGCTGGTCAACTTTTAACCCTGATAACTTTCTAACAAAAAAAAAATTATGTTTAAAAAATTGTGCTGATGTAAAGTAGGCATGTGGGAAATGTTATTTATTAACTAAGACATGCGATATGACTCTCTGAGTTAGGCTGCCGTCACACTAGCAGTATTTGGTCAGTATTTTACATAAGTATTTGCAAGCCAAAACCCGAAGTGGAACAATTAGAGGAATAGTGTAATAGAAACATATGCACCACTTCTGCATTTATCACCCACTCCTGGTTTTGGCTTACAAATACTGATGTAAAATACTGACCAAATACTGCTAGTGTGACGGCAGCCTTAAGGGCATAAAAATTAAAAACTTTCAAAAATTTTCTCCAAACTTCCATTTTTTTAACAAATAAATGCAAGTCAAATCAAAGAAATGTTACCATTATCGTAAAGTACAATATCTCACAAGAAAAAAATCTCAGAATCACCGGGATCGGTTGACATGTTCTAGATTTATGACCTCATAAAGTGACACTGGTCAGAATTGAAAAAATTGGCCCGGTCACGAAGGCAAAAACAGGATCTGGTGCGAAAGGGTTAAAGTTCTAAATGTAAGGGATAATTGGATGTGCTGGGTCGCAGAATTCTACAGGATAGGGGATATTCAGAAGAAGTCTTGCAGGTAATTGGATGAGGAACATATGATTGTGGAGGAGAGAAGAAGGTCTTGGGAGGACCAGAGATTATGTGGTGGAGATTAGTTCAGAGATACTGTATATGGGGGAGATACGTTGTGGAATTAGGAAACAGTGAAGGGATTTGCAGACTGGATAAATGGAGGAGTAGCGAGAGCAGAAATGGATTAGTAAGGCAGCAGAGTTAAGGACAGACTGGAGATGTGTGATGATGTGATGGGGGATGATGAGGTCCTAGACTCCACAAGGAGTCAAGGCCATTCGAGCGATGTTCGTAGTTCAGAAGAAGAAGTGGAGGTCACCTTGCCACAGCTGCACAGCAAAAGAGGGAGCAGGGTGCAAAAAGCATCATAGGAGGCCCCTATCCACTACATCAGCTGCTACAGGCCACTGCACCATCAAACTTGAGCACACCAAAGCCAGCTCAAAGGATCTCCCTAACAAGACATGGGTGGTTTGCATGCTATGCCATCAGAGAGGGATGGGGCCACGCATACTAGGACGAGATGGGGACCCTGCCTACCAGGATAGGGATGAGGGGGCCATGCGTACCAAGATAGGGATGAGGGATCCATGCATACCAAGATAGCGATGAGGGGGACATGCATACCAGGGTATGGATGAGGAGGCCATGTGTATCAGGATGGGAAAGAGGGGACTATATATACCAGGATAGGGGATATTAAGTACAGAATTGACCAAATTTTTTGCTTCAATTTTTCTCTCCTAATTTCCTACTCTAAAATGTAGGTGCGTCTTATGGTCCGGTGCTTCTTATAATCTGAAAAATATGGTAAATATTAAGTTATCTCTGTCCCTTAACACTCACTCCTTACTCATACCTTTGTCGGACTTGGATGCCACATATACAGAAATACCAAATTACGTGCTATGAACACAATTTAAGTTTCATTTTTATTTAATTTTTATCTAATTTTTTCTAATTTTTCCATTCTGTTTATTTTGATTTATATTTGTATTCTCTTTTCAGGCTGCAAGACATTCTTTCTGGTTACAGGACTCTTTCCACCTTTTTTTACAAAGAGCGAAAAAAACTTCTGGATTGGTTATGTTGAGTTGTATGTCCCGAACTCTTCATTAAGATGAACAAGTCATGGATCTCCAAGGACTTTTGCACCCCAATTGCAGACTGTACAGACTAGGTCAAGGGTGGGGAGCCTCAGGCCCTCGGGCCATTTACGAGCCTTGATGACCTTTTATCAGGCGCCCTACAGTAGCAGATTCTCAAGGACCGCATTCTTGGGCAGGCAGCTGTATTTTGATTCCCACCAGCTCACTAATTTCTTCTTGCTCTGTTAGCGAACACACACACACACATACACACACACACACAGTGTTCACTAGTGAACACTAAAGGGCATGAAATGAAAGATTATGTCCTGACACCAGTGCCAGAGCCAGAATGCACTTTGTTGGCGGAGTTTGTACAGCCCCCGAAGGATGGTATAAATATCCAAATGGCCCTTGGTAGAAAAAAGATTCCCCACCCCTGGACTAGGTGATATTGCATGTTTTAATGTGATACATTAATGTCACATAACTGCACTCTGTGATATTTTTAGTGTTGCTTCTGTGGCTGCTGCTGATGTTAACACAAATTTGAGGAAATGTGAAGAGTCATGGTTGGTCTACATCTGCTGTGTTAGCTGTAGTGGAAGACGTGTTGGTCCCAATTATACTATTTCCATTCTTGTGAAAGTTATTCCACTTCGGTGGTATCATGCCCTCATTTTTTTAAAATGTGAACACTCCAAGTTGGGTGTCCATCTGCTGTATTGGGTGTAGTGAAATACCTATCGGTCCCTATTCTACTATTTCTACTGTGGTGACATTGATGCCACTTTGATGCTGTCTGCCAATAATTTTTGGAACTGTGAACACTCATGGCTGGAGTATCATCTGCTGGATGAGTGTAGAGAAAGACCAGTTAGTCCCTAGTAGGCTATTTCTACTGTGGTGAAATTGATGTCACGTCTGTGGTGTAAGGTCCTCATTTCTTTATATGTGAACAAGCCTTGCAGGGTGTTTATCTGCTGGATTGGGTGTGGCGGAAGACCTGTCAGTCCCTATTATACTATTTCTACTGTGGTGAAAGTGATGCCACTTTGGTAGTATCTGCCACTAATTTTTGGAAATGTGTAGACTCCTGCTTGGGTCTCCTTAATGCGTGATGCCTCTAGCAGTAGGCCTCTGAGATTGTCAGGCCTCCACTTCCTTGGACTCAACTACCCGTGTTACTATCCTTAAATTTTTCTGACAATGGTAGTCTAGAAAACGCATATTTGTGCCACCTGAGTGTTGCTCAACATGAAAGCAGATAAAGGTGTTGCATGTGGTGTCAGGGCTCCCAGCAAAGGGGCCCTACATGATCCCTCACCCATCTCGTCTTACTGTGATGTTCATTGGAGAGCTTTAAATGCTGTTCCAGACCCCGATACCTCATGCCTGGCTGACTACTGCAGCTCCATGCTGCAATTTGTACTGTGGGAGAATTGAGGCCACTTTCCTGTCTGTCCCTCATTTGATGTGTTTTGGCAGCATTTGTGGCTGTTCTAAGGTGCTGTGCATTCGTTTGTTTTTGCCTTCCATTGACGTGAATCGCGTTAGGCTAATATTCGACTAATTAATCGGCGAATATTGCAAATTCGGCAAATGTAATCCAAATCGAACTTTGAAATATTGTCTCATATCTAGTCAAAACGTCTAGTATTTTTCACAGTCACATGCTGATAGACTCACTGCTGATGGCGTCCTCACCTGACAGCAAGGGCTCAGTGGAAGCCCAAGGCAGAGAAAGATGAAGTCGCCAATGCTGCATAGGCATCACCTCAGAAAAGAAGTTTAGAAAGGCAGAAATGTGGAAAACTTTACTCAGCATCTTGCAACATCAAGCACCACCATCTGATATTGTCAGTATAAGCACGGGCCTAAAATGGCTTTTGCATTTTTTTTAGCAAACTTATGTTAACTAAGTACCTTATATTATTTTCAAAAATAACCTAGACATGTTTGGTGTCTATGAACTTGTAATGACCTGGAGAATCATAATGGCAGGTCAGTTTTAGCATTTAGTGAAGCTAGCAAAAAGCCAAACAAAAAGAAACGCATGGGATTGCACTTTTTTTGAAATTTCACCGCACTTGGAATTTTTTTCCCATTTTCTAGTACACGACATGGTAAAACCAATGATGTCTTTCAAAAGTACAACCCATCCCACAAAAAAATAAGCTCTCACATGGCCATATTTATGGAAAAATAAAAAGTTATGGCTCTGGGAAGGAGGGAACAAAAAACGAACACGGAAAAATGGAAAATCCCAAGGTCATGAAGGGGTTAAAGGGAACCTGTCACCCCCCAGGTGTTTGCAACTAAAAGAGCCACCTTGTGCAGCACTAATGCTGCATTTTGTCAAGGTGGCTCTTTTAGTTGGGGTCCCTTCCACCGCTGAAAGAATTGTTTTTATAATTTGCCCTCCATACCTGTAGTTTGTCAGGGGGGCATGTCTTTCCTCCCAGGACACAAACGCCTCACAGCGATCAGTCATTTCCTCCTTTCCCCTGGGCGCCACCTCCTCAGCATTCAATTTTGTCCCTGTATTTTTTTTTCTCAGGCATGCGCAGTTAGCGCTGCCCTTCCACTGACATCACATGATGCCTTCATTCTCGCGCCTGCGTGTACGCGCGGCCCGAGATCCCTCCCCGCAGTCTCTCTGATTTATTCACACTGCGGGGCTGGGAATCTTGGGCATGCGCAGTAGTTCTCGGCCGCTCTCCCTCATCTCCTTACGCCTCTTTCCCACTGTGCAGCGTCATAGGAATCTGACGAGTGTCCCTTAGCAAGACTCTGAGAGATGTAATCTTTCATTGCCTGCCTTTCAGGACCAGAAAGATTATATAATCTAGCCTCGGGTAGTTTTGTTCCTGGGAGCAAGTTAGTTCTTGGCAACCCTTTTCCCAGAATACATCCAGAAGATTGAACTGGAAAGAGGGTACAATTTTAGTGGAAACAGTAGAGATAATAGTACTCAGGCAATTATTCTTACAGAAATCACTCCACCTAACTCCTAATTCCCTGGACTGCCAGTCAACCACAAGATTATGCATCCCCAACAAGGGAAGGACCAGTTTAATAGGTGTAGGGAGATCTTCTAAGACATAGCAAGAAAGGAGTTCCTTATGGAGAGCCCCTATGTGTAGGTTTACATTATGCACTATTTCTATTGCAAATATGGGGGTGGACTTCACCATCACGCTAATCAAATCAGCTATCATATGCCTGAAAGGATGCGGGTTCAGCACCGAAGCCTGCACCAAAGACGGATACACTACCTATGACATACCAATGCGTCTCATAGGTCGTTAAGGGGTATAAACAAATATAGCATCAGAAAGGATGTAGCCAATTTAGAAAACAACCAAAATTAATATAACTGATATAATTTGATATGGATGAAATCTTTATAATAACATTTCAACAATTTACCTATGAATCAAACAAGAATGAGTGGTCCAAAATTACTCACCTGAGTCCATTAACAAGGATGGGTAAGCAAAATATCAGTAATTCTCCTGTAAGTGTGGATGCCAATGTTAAAGGGAATGGACACATTATCTTTATTTCAACAAATGTTTTGGAGACATGATTTTTTGACACTTAGGCTATATGCACATATTGCAGATTTGCCTGTGGAATTTTCTGTGCAGATTCTATTCTCTCTTGCCAGGTGCGGATTTGATGCATTTTTTTTATGCGTTTTTGATGCGTTTTTTCATTCAGATTTGTATGTGTTTTTGAAAGCTAAATAAAGATCTATTGTATTATTGAACAAAAAAAAAGCAGCATTGTGATGTCATTTCTGGTCCAACCTCCTCTTTAACATTTGTCCAACCCACACTCCATTACACACACAGATAGAGTTAGGCCGGGGTCAGATTTTACGAGAATCTCGCACAAGTCTCGCACCTCAATACTCAGCACTACCCCTGGCACTGGGACCGGAGTGCTCAACTACATAGAAATACTTGCAGCTGCACACTCTGGTCCCGAGTGCCGGCGGCAGTGCCGGGTTTTGAGGTGCGAGACTCGTGCAAGTTTCTCACAAGTGTGACCCCGGCCTTAAACACAATATCTGTTTAATTTATACAAAAAATGGATAGAAAAATTGCGTGGGCTCCCACACAATTTTCAAGTCCACAATGGGAAAGCCGGAAACTGGGGGCCGTGGTTTATAGCCTGGGAAGCAGGTCCCCCTATAATTTATAGCCAGAAAAGCTACGCAGACAGCTGTGGGCTGATATTCATAGCCTAGAGAGGTGCCATGGATATTGCCCCCCGGCTACAAATATCAGCACCCAGCTGCCCCACAATAGCGCATCTGTAAGATGTGCCAATTTCGGCTCTTAGCCTCTCTCTTCCCACTGCCCTGTAGTGGTGGCATATGGGATAATAAAGGGTTAATGTCACATTTGTATTGTAAGGTGATATCAAGCCCAGTTAGTAATGGAGAGGCGTCAATAAGACACCTATCCATTACTAATCCTATAGCAGTGAAAGAGTTAAAAAAAAGACACAGCCAGAAAAAGTATTTTAATATTCTTAATTTCACCAAACGTACTACCACGCCTAATTCCCCGAAGCCACCGATCGCCTGCAAAAAAGAAAAAAATAATAAACCAACAGTATACTCCCTGTTCCGACATAGTCCAATTAATAACGAGTGTCCCATGATGATCTCCCCTATAGAAGAGTGACATCAGGAGATGTGACCTCTCTATAGAACTTCAGTGACACACTGACAGGAGACAATGGATCCTGCAGTGTTATCACTGAGGGCTCAATGACTTTATTGCTTTCACTTTACGGCACTGACGTGTAAGAGAATTTTCCCATGCAGCTGTGATGTCCCATCATCCGGCTACCTGTCACTGTAGCAGGCATAGCCGGATGGGACTAGTAGTCCCATTGAATGATGCCTGCCTACATACAGACCTGCACACACAGCCCCGCAAACACACAGCCCCGCACACTCCCACAGACACACAGCCCCGCAGACCCCCGCACAGCCCCGCGATCCCCGCACAGTCTCACAGACCCCCACACACAGACACACACAGCCACACAGACACCCGAAGACCACCACAGACCCCTGCAGACCACCGCACACAGACACACACAGCCCCGCAGATCCCCACACAGCTCCGCAGATGCCGCACATGGACACACGCAGCCCCGCAGATCCCACACAGACAAACACCCACACACAGACACGCACATCTTCTGCGCACACATAGTCTCCGCCCACACTTCGCCCACACACTCTTCCCCCTCCCGATCTGCAGCGTTTCTCACACCCACATCCGCAGCAAAACCGCAGGATCTGACTGAATCAATGGAGGTCAATTGGTGCAGAAACGCTGCAGATCCGCAAAGAGAATTGACATGGTCCTTTTTTGAATCTGGTGCGTTTTCAGTGTGGAATTTTCCGCACCATTAGCACAGCATTTTTTTCCCCGATTGATTCACATTGTACTGTAAATCACTTGCGGATCTGCAGCATTTCTGCGTGGAAAAAAATGCTGCGGATTCGCAGGAAATCTGCAATGTGTGCACATACACTTACAAAACTATGTACAGCTCTGGCAAAAATTAAGAGACCACTGCAAAATGTTCAGTTTGTCTGATTTTTCTCTTTATTGGTATATTTTTGAGTAAAATGTAAATTGTTCTTTTAGTCTATAAACTTCTGACATGTCTCCAAATTTCCAAGCAATAAATTTTGTATTTCTTTTCTGAAAAGGAGAGATGGTCAAAATTTAAAAAAAAAACAAAAAACAGTGCTTTCAGACCTCAAACAATGCAAAGAAAACAAGTTCATAATCATTTAGAAACAACAATACTAATGTTTTAACTCAGCAAGAGTTCAGAAATCAATATTTTGTGGAATAACCATGATTTTTAATCACAGCTTTCATGCGTCTTGGCATGCTTTCCACCAGTCTTTCACACTGCTCCTGGTACAAAAATGTAAGCAGTTCTTCTTTGTTTGATGGCCTGTGACTATCCATCATCCTCTTGATTACATTCCAGAGGTTTTCAGTGGGGTTCAGGTCTGGAGATTGGGCTGCTCATGACAGGGATTTGATGTGGTGGTCTCTTAATTTTTGCTAGAGCTATATATTTACTGTGTGTATTACAGAATCTCCGGCTTTGTAAAATGCTGACCATTTGTTAGTGAAGCCGTCGTCAGACTATAAAGAGCTCCTATTTTTAAAACAGTCACTAATGAAGAACCATGATCAGACCTGTCTTATTATTCATTTATTCTGTTTTCTTATATAGTGCCAAAATATTCTGAAGATTTTACAGATATCATTCATTAATTTAGTATTTTTGCTGAATGTGCACTTTCTGTTCTAAATCATCATTCTTGACTTGACTTTCCCATAACTACATTTATAGTACACATTAAAATGGATTTGTCACCAGATTTAACAATTCTAACTGTATAAGTTATTAAATGTATCTATGGGGCCTGAAGAGGCTGATGTACTTGCTTTGATCATCCATGTCAGAATGACTGTGTAATCCTCAAATTAGAATTAACTTTTTAAAATTTTCACAAAGTGTAAAACCAGTTTCATCAGTTTATATCATAAAATCACAGCCTGATAACACCCTGATCAAACTCTGATGAGAGTGTGATCAGCATGACTGGACCGATTTTCTCAGATGAGAGAAAATACTGTCATGTGACAGTCACTGTTGTGTACCTAGTCAAAGATACTTCCCTCAATAGGGGAAACAATCTTTTCACTTATGTTTGTATTGAAGGAAAATAAGCAATGAACTCTTAGAATCATTTTTCAACCCCCTGATCTTTATACATTTCTGTTTAAATAGACTTTTAGTAAATAAAGTATATTAGTGTGCACTCAGTTTAGAAGAGCGAGGTGCTGGTGTAATGGACTGTGAAAGTCCCTATCAATAGGAATTGGGAATACACCGCACACTCTATACATTTTCTGTGCAAATCATAAGGTTTTATTTACAAAACCTAAGTATTGGAGCAAAACAAATATGCAGTAAGGGACCGAAAATTATATTGACGTTTCGACTGTCTTGAGTCTTACTCATAAAGTTGCTGAAAGATAAAACAGAAATAATTATAAATGACATACATAATATGAAAATGCATATGTATGTCATTTATATTTATTTCTGTTTTGTCTTTTAGCCACTTTATGAGTAAGACTCGGGAGAGTCGAAACGTCAATATAATTTTCGGTCGCTTACTGCATATTTGTTTTGCTCCAATACTTATGTTTTGTGAATAAAACCTTATGATTTGCACAGAAAATGTATAGAGTGTGCGGTGTATTCCAAATTCCTAAATGGACTTTTAGACCGTGAGTGTTATTGACGTCCCAGCATAATATAGAGGAGATGACATAAAATATTAGACAATTGCCTATTGGAAAGGATATATTTTGCTAAAAACAAAAATATCTAGAAATATTATGCATGAAAATGTAAACATCTGAACAATATCACCAAGATATTGTATTGAAACAAGCTGTGAAGCAGCAGAAGCGATTGTTGTACCTCCCCTTGTATATATATATATGAATTATTCATTTCTGGACAGTGAAAACCCTGCTCATTTTTATACTGCTAAAAATATCACATGACCATGAATAATTTCAAGAATATGGCTTGTCCACATTTTATACATTAACCTATTAGTGACGGTAAACACATGTGGTTTATGTTGTATCAACATTGTTAAAGCATTTATGTGTTTTTGATACAATGGATGGAAAAGCCTCCTGTGCCCCTGGCCAAGCCGATAATGCTGTTATGTTTCCTGTATACCGTGGAAACTTGTAGGTGATCATCGAAATCCAAGAAACATCAGTATTTTAAATTAGAATTGGTTATATGCACATCTATACCGATGCATAGCTGTAATGGGGCCGGCAGAAAATATTTCACTTTTTCATTATCCGCTTCCCTCCGCAGCCAATTTTCATTTTTGTGGTTTCGTTTTCTCCTCCCTTTCTTCTAAGAGCTATGACTTTTTTATTTTTTCCATCGACAGAGCCATATGAGGGTTTATTGCAGTTGTAGTGTTGAATGATGCCATTTATTTAGCTTTCAGTACCCTGGAAAATGAGAAAAAAAATTCAAGCATGGTGAAATTGTGTAAAAATGTCATTTCAACATTGTTTTGGAAGGTTTGGTTTTTACGGCATACGTTATGTGGTAAAAATTAAACGGAATCATAATTCTCCAGGTCAGTATGATAACGGTGATATCAAACTGGAAATTGAGAAATTTGTAGAAAAAAAATTGGGGTGTTAGTGTCACCATTTTCCACGACCCCTAGAGATTATTATTTTTCCATCGATTGAGATAGTTGAGCGCTTTTTTTTTTGTGAGATGAGGTGATGGTTCTTATACCAATTTGGGGTAGACATAATCTATTAATCTGTTTTTATTGCATTTTGTTAAGGAAAAGTGATGATAGATAAAAATACAATCAGAGGTTTTTAATTTTGTTCTCTTACGAAGTTTACCAATCAGGTTAATTAGTTGGATATTTTGATAAATTGTACTTCTATGAACATAGAAATACCATATTTTTATTTATTTATTTATTTATTTTTAATGGGGGGGGGGGGGAATTAGTGATTCATTTTTTTTTTTCTATTGTTAAAAACGTTTTTTTATTTTTACTTTATTTTTTGGTCTATTCAGAAAACTTGAACCTGCAACCATTCGATCTCTTACACTATACACTGTAATACCTTACACTGCACATCTGTGGACAGAGACCATGGAGAACATGGAGATATTAAATTCTTTATCTTCTCTGCACCATTGCTGTGATTCTCTCATCCGGGTACAGTCCAATGTACTCGCACAGAATCAACAGAGATGGCGAAATGACGCTCTCCATCTGCCCTGCGCGTGCTGTGAGTCTCTCATGTGAGCACATGCGCCAGTGTGAGAGCAGCTGAGATCCAGAGGAGGACTAAGATGGCAGTAACAACCCCAGGCAGTCATAGTAACTCTACAGAACACAGCGACCACGTCACATGGTGCCAATGATAGCCGATGTACGTTATCACCGGCACTTTTTCAATTTAAATGCTAGAATCTGATCTTTGCCATCCCGACTGAGGCAGTGACATCACGAGTGTGGCACATGATCCCTGCAGCCAATCACTGGGCTTGTTAGTTGGCACAAGACCACTTAGACCAATGATTGCTAGCAATAGTCATGACATCACCGCTACAGTTGCATCAACGTAGAATAGGGCAGAGATCAACCGCTGAATTGGCAGGGGGTAAAAAAGGCTGATTTTGTTATTTTTAGATACTGCACAGGCTTGCTCTAATAAACATTATGCCTGATAAATCACATAACGTTTGTTGCTTTAAAGGGGTATTCTCTTTTCTACGATCCTACCCCAATATGTGGTAGGTGTAATAATAATAATATTAGCAAATATATCCAACTTGAAATGTAGTTTTGTTCTTCTGATTCAGCATGTTGCTTACCCCATATGCAGGGCATTGCAGTAGTTTAGATATTCATGGTTACGACCACTAACAACTAACCAAATATTTAACTGCGGGTTTTAAACCGCTGCGTTTCTGCGCAGTTTTTCCCGCAGCATGTGCACAGCGGTTTGCGGTTTCCATAAGGTTTACATTTAAATGGAAACGCTATGGAAACTGCTGCGGACCCGCAGCATCAAAATCGCCGCGGTTCCGCGGTAAAAACCGCAAAGTGTGAACATGGCCTATGAGTGCTTGCAATCATGGATACAGAATCCACTGCAATGGGGTGAACGACATAAATAATCAGAAGAACTATACCACATGTCTAATTGGAGGTATTTGCCAATATCATTATTACATGTAATACATATTGGGATAGGATCTTGGAGATGGGAATACCTCTTTAATTCAATAAGTGTTAAATCAACACTGATGACACTTAGGCTATGTTCACACTTTGCGGTTTTTGCTGCGGATCCACAGCAGTTTTCCATGCAGGGTACAGTACAATGTTACCCTATGGAAAACAAAAACCGCTGTGCCCACATTGCGGAAAATCCCGGAAAAAAACGCGCGGAATTGCTGCGGAAAAAAAGAAGGAGCATGTCACTTCTTTCTGCGGATTCCGCAGCGGTTTTCAACATGCACCAATAGGAAAGTGCTGTTGAAAACCCGCAGAGGAATCCGCAGAAGAAACCGCAGGAAAATCCGCAGTGAAAACCGCAGCGGTTTTGCACTGTGGTTTTTCAAAATCCGCTGCGGAAAAATCCGCAGCAAAATCTGCAAAGTGTGAACAAGCCCTTAAGTTAGTTTAACCCAAAAGTGGGTCTAAATCCTACCAAGCCATAGGATATGAGTACAGATGAGTGAACATGTGCGCTCCTGCTCCATTTGAAATCATTGTCTTTGAGCTGCAAATACAGAAAAAACTAAACTATCAGGCACCAGGCTACAGTATAAATATAAGAAGCCCGGTAGAGCAGCGCTATTCATATTATAACTCATTATTAGGATGACACACTCCGTTGTCAGGATAGCACATTGTCTGACACTTTACCGATCACTACATCTGTACTACTACAGGGCTTGAGCAGCAGCCTTGGTTGTTTGGCTGAGCTTGAGTTGGGGTTCCCACTAGTCAAACTTTAAAATTGCAATATTTCCATCACTGAATGTGACACTGTCCAACTAGAAAAGGATTATATACACATAAACAGTATTTTTAAATTGTCCATAACAATGATCTTGAGGATCTTGTGAAAGGGGGCACTTCACCGAAACATAACTGCTTGTGTGTTGTGCTATGTGAGCATAATGTCTCTGTGAACGCTTTACTGCTGAGAAAGTGCAATTTATTGTGGACAATCATAATAGACAGCCTGATACAGGTGAATACTTCGGATGAAATGATCATAAATTATGGTGATTCTGACTGTACATATGCAAAATTGTCTGTAGTAAAATATTTTTACGTTCAAATACTTTTTGGAATATTACTATAAGGGCACATTACTGGGGGAAAATTGTGGGCACAGTATAGCAAGAGGCAGTGTGTGTGGGGGGAGATATTATGGAGAGATAAAGTGTTGGGGATATAATATGAGGAGGTTGAGTGGGAGGGATATTATAGGGAGAGGAAGTGTGGGGGGATATTATGGAGAGGGGCAGTGTGGGGGAATATTATAGAGAGGGGCAGTGTGGGGGATATTATGGAGAGGGGCAGTGTGGTGGGATATTATGGAGAGAGGAAGTGTGGGGGATATTATGGAGAGGGGTAGTGTGGTGGGATATTATGGAGAGAGGAAGTGTGGGGGAATATTATGAAGAGGGGCAGTGTGGGGGATATTATAGAGAGGGGCAGTGTGTGGGGATTTTATGGAGAGGGGCAGTGTGTGGGGATATTATGAAGAGGGGCAGTGTGGAGGATATTATAGAGAGGGGCTGTGTGTGGGGATTTTATGGAGAGGGGCAGTGTGGGGGATATTATGGAGAGGGGCAGTGTATAGAGGATATTTTGCGCAGGTAGCAGAGTGAGGCGCAATTATTTATTCAGGGGCACAGTATATGAGATATTTTTATCTGTGGGACATTCTAATTATATTTTTATTTTAACCCCTTCACCCCCGGAGCTTTTTCCGTTTTTCCGTTTTCGTTTTTCGCTCCCCTCCTTCCCAGAGCCATAACTTTTTTATTTTTCCGTCAATTTGGCCGTGTGAGGGCTTATTTTTTGCGGGACGAGTTGTACTTTTGAACGACATCATTGGTTTTAGCATGTCGTGTACTAGAAAACGGGAAAAAAATTCCAAGTGCAGTGAAATTGCAAAAAAAGTGCAATCCCACACTTGTTTTTTGCTTGGCTTTTTTGCTAGGTTCACTAAATGCTAAAACTGACCTGCCATTATGATTCTCCAGGTCACTACGAGTTCATAGACACCTAACATGACTAGGTTATTTTTCACCTAAGTGGTGAAAAAAAATTCCAAACTTTGCAAAAAACAAAACAAAACAAAATTGCGCCATTTTCCGATACTCGTAGCATCTCCATTTTTCGTGATCTGGGGTCAGGTGAGGGCTTATTTTTTGCGTGCTGAGCTGGCGTTTTTAATGATAGCATTTTGGTGTAGATACGTTCTTTTGATCGCCCGTTATTGCATTGTAATGCAATGTCGTGGCGACCAAAAAAACGTAAATCTGGCGTTTCGAATTTTTTTCTCATTACGCCATTTAGCGATCAGGTTAATGCTTTTTTTTTATTGATAGATCGGGCGATTCTGAACGCGGCGATACCAAATATGTGTAGGTTGGGTTTTTTTTTTATTGATTTATTTTGATTGGGGCGAAAGGGGGGTGATTTAAACTTTTATATTTTTTTTATTTTTTTCACATTTTTAAAAACTTTTTTTTTTTACTTTTGCCATGCTTCTATAGCCTCCATGGGAGGCTAGAAGCAGGCACAGCCCGATCGGCTCTGCTATGCAGCAGTGATCATAAGATCGCTGCTACACAGCAGATTTGCAGGTGTGCTGTGAGCGCCGACCACAGGGGGGCGCTCACAGCCACCGGCAATCAGTAACCATAGAGGTCTCAAGGACCTCTATGGTTACCTTCCTGACTCATTGCCGACCCCCGATCATGTGACGGGGGTCGGCGATGCGCTCATATCCGGCCGCACGGCCGGATGCGGTAGTTAAATGCCGCTGTCTGCGTTTGACAGCGGCATTTAACTAGTTAATAGCGGCGGGTGATCGCGATTTCACCCGCCGCTATTGCGCGCACATGTCAGCTGTAAAAAACAGCTGACATGTCGCGACTTTGATGTGCGCTCACCGCCGGAGCGCACATCAAAGCGGGGGTCCCGACATGTGACGTACTATACCGTCACATGTCGGGAAGGGGTTAAAAGACACCTTGTTGGGAAGTGCTGCAGAAGACCAGAGAAGAGTGAAGTCTGGAGAGATGAGTTCTGGGCGTGAAATCTCGTAATGGCATCTGTACTACATGAAGACACAAGGTATGTGAATAACTTCAATTAGAAAAGATGTCAACTATAAGGTACTTGGATGTAAATGTTTGTTTGTGATACTGTATTTGTCTCATCAGTGCTGTGATTCCTACATGGTATGCAGTCTGATGGTGGCTGGTAACAACAACTCCATTCCT
Source organism: Ranitomeya variabilis (assembly GCF_051348905.1). Classification (NCBI taxonomy): domain Eukaryota; kingdom Metazoa; phylum Chordata; class Amphibia; order Anura; family Dendrobatidae; genus Ranitomeya; species Ranitomeya variabilis. The sequence continues at coordinate 466,131,337 of NC_135234.1, read as the reverse complement.
CTACTTATTATTCTTAAAGACATACTGAGAGTTGCAGGTAAATTTGATACAAGTGTATATCGGGCTGATATTCCAATTAATCACTGTACTAAACATGGCATTGCATTTATGTATCGATGGTGGTTCTGGCACAGCATTCATGTGCCCACAGTAGTTCTGATCTTATACACATGTAACAATCCATAAGCCAATCCATGGCTATGTTAAAATTGAAAAATCCTGAAAACTTAGAGTTTTGAGATTAAGAGAAGGATTTGGGCGAGTTTCTGCTCCAAATACTCAGTCTAAGTTAGGCTGTGTTTACACTCAGTTTTTAGCAAAAAAGGAAACTGGTACTTTTAGGCAGGCTGAGCTGCAGGAATGAAGAGAGAGCCTTGGGATTCCAAATTTTTTTTAATTATTATTAATACCACTGCTTTTCTGCGCCGACCAGTGCCTTTTTCAAGGTGTAAAAACCATGTATTTGCACTGAGTTTTTGGAGCAGAAATGGAGCAGAGATTCCAAATCCTGCTCAAATAGTAAAAATGTTGTTCTGCTGATGTATTAATGTACAGATGGTGGTTCTGGTGATGTATTCATGTACAGTACAGACCAAAAGTTTGGACACATCTTCTCATGTAAAGATTTTTCTGTATTTTCATGTCTTTGAAAATTGTACATTCACATTGAAGGCATCAAAACTATGAATTAACACATGTGGAATTATATACTTAACAAAAAAGTGTGAAACAACTGAAATTATGTCTTATATTCTAGGTTCCTCAAAGTAGCCACCTTTTGCTTTGATGACTGTTTTGCACACTCTTGGCATTCTCTTGATGAGCTTCAGGAGGTAGTCACCGGGAATGGTCTTCCAACAATCTTGAAGGGGTTCCCAGAGATGCTTAGCACTTGTTGGCCCTTTTGCCTTCACTCTGCAGACCAGCTCACCCCAAACCATCTTGATTGGGTTCAGGTCTGGTGACTGTGGAGGCCAGGTTATCTGGCGTAACACCCCATCACTCTCCTTCTTGGTCAAATATCCCTTACACAGCCTGGAGGTGTGTTTGGGGTCATTGTCCTGTTGAAAAATAAATGATGGTCCAACTAAACGCAAATCGGATGGAATAGCATGCCGCTGGAAGTTGCTGTGGTAGCCATGCTGGTTCAGTATGCCTTCAATTTTGAATAAATCCCCAACAATGTCACCAGCAAAGCACCCCCACACCATCACACCCCCTCCTCCATGCTTCATGGTGGGAACCAAGCATGTAGAGTCCATCCGTTCACCTTTTCTGCGTCGCACAAAGACACGGTGGTTGGAACCAAAGATCTCAAATTTGGACTCATCAGACCAAAGCACAGATTTCCACTGGTCTAATGTCCATTCCTTGTGATCTTTAGCCCAAACAAGTATCTTCTGCTTGTTGCCTGTCCTTAGGAGTGGTTTCCTAGCAGCTATTTTACCATGAAGGCCTGCTGCATAAAGTCTCCTCTTAACAGTTGTTGTAGAGATGTGTCTGCTGCTAGAACTCTGTGTGGCATTGACCTGGTCTCTAATCTGAGCTGCTGTTAACCTGCGATTTCTGAAGCTGGTGACTCGGATAAACTTATCCTCAGAAGCAGAGGTGACTCTTGGTCTTCCTTTCCTGGGGCGGTCCACATGTGAGCCAGTTTCTTTGTAGCGCTTGATGGTTTTTGCCACTGCACTTGGGGACACTTTCAAAGTTTGTCCAATTTTTTGGACTGACTGACCTCCATTTCTTAAAGTAATGATGGCCACTCGTTTTTCTTTACTTAGCTGCTTTTTTCTTGCCATAATACAAATTCTAACAGTCCTGCACAACACAACTGATGGTCCCAACCCCATTTATAAGGCAAGAAATCCCACTTATTAAACCAGACATGGCACACCTGTGAATTGAAAACCATTCCCGGTGACTACCTCTTGAAGCTCACCAAGAGAATGCCAAGAGTGTGCAGAGCAGTCATCACAGCAAAAGGTGGCTACTTTGAAGAACCTAGAATATAAGACATATTTTCAGTTGTTTCACACTTTTTTGTTAAGTATATAATTCCACATGTGTTAATTCATAGTTTTGATGCCTTCAGTGTGAATGTACAATTTTCATAGTCATGAAAATACAGAAAAATCTTTAAATGAGAAGGTGTGTCCAAACTTTTGGTCTGTACTGTAAGTACACCTTTACATTTTGGGATTGGTTCAGTATGACAATGTGGCACTAGGACTAAAAAATGTTGTTTAAATAGGAGTTTGTCTAAGTGGGGCATTTTCTCCTATACCATTTGCTACGATTCAGTTGAATAAGCTCTGTTAACACTTACCATTAATTGTTTTTTATATATATATATAAAAAACACGTCGAAGGACCCATAAAAACAAAATTACCTTATAGCAGTTCACACAGAATATATGTTAATATTCTTTATCACATCTACATTTATTTGCACTCTCTAACCCCTTTCTGCCAGCTGACGGGATAGTACGTCAGCTGGCAGTATCCCCCGCATTGAGGTGGGCTCTGGCGGTGAGCCCACTTCAAAGCCGCGACATGTCAGCTGTTATAAACAGCTGACATGTGGCCGCAATGGGCGCGAGTGGAATCGCGATCCGCCCGCTCCCATTAACTAGTTAAATGCCGCTGTCAAACTCTGACAGAGGCATTTAACAAGCGCCGCCGGCTGCGCGGCTGGAAGCGCTCGTACCGCTGACCCCCGTCACATGATCGGGGGTCAGCGGTGCATTGCCATAACAACCTGAGGTCTCCTTGAGACCTCTATGGTTGTTGATGGCCGATTGCTATGAGCGCCACCCTGTGGTTGGCGTTCAAAGCAACCCTGCATTTCTGCTACATAGAGGTGATCTGTGCTTCACCTCTATGTAGCAGAGCCGATCGTGTAGTGCATGCTTCTAGCCTCCTATGGAGGCTATTGGGCATGCCAAAAAAAAAAAGTGTTTAAAAATATAAAAAAATTAAAAAAATTAAAAATTCAAATCGCCCCCCTTTCGCCCCAATCAAAATAAAACAATAAAAAAAAGATCAAGCCTACGCATATTTGGTATCGCCGCATTCAGAATTGCCCGATCTATCAATAACAAAAAAGGATTAACCTGATCACTAAACGGCATAGCAAGAAAAAAATCAAAACTGCAAAATTACGTTTTTTTGGTCGCTGCGACATTACATTAAAATGCAATAACGGGCGATCAAAAAAATGTATCTGCACAAAAGTGGCATAATTAAAAACATCAGCTCAGCACGCAAAAAATAAGCCCTCACCCAACCCCAGATCACGAAAAATTGAGACGCTACGGGTATCGGAAAATTGCGCAATTTTTTTTAACAAATTTTGAAATTTTTTTTACCACTTAGATAAAACGTAACCTAGACATGTTTGGTGTCTATGAACTTATAATGACCAGGAGAATCATGATGGCAAGTCAGTTTTAGCATTTAGTGAACCTAGCAAAAAATCCTAGCAAAAAACAAGGGTGATATTGCACTTTTTTTGCAATTTCATCTCACTTGGAATTTTTTTCCCGTTTTCTGTTACATGACATGGTAAAACCAATGGTATCATTCAAAATTACAACTCGTCCTGCAAAAAATAAGCCCCCACATGGCCATATTGACGGAAAAATAAAAAAGTTATGGCTCTGGAAATAATAAATAATAAGGGGTTAAACATGAAAACAATAATTAATTCAATGTTTACATCTGTCATAGATCCCCAAAAAGTAATGCATTGTGTACCACACCGGAACCTGACAGACGACAATGTAAGTCACTGAAGTCTGCCAGGATGGGTTTTGTCTGATGATCTGCAATATTTGTTTTTTCTATTCCTGATTATGACTGTGCAGAAGGAAACTCGTCCTTATTCAAAAACAGGTTAATTGCAAATTATTGAAAATAATAACTTTTTTTATTTTATTGGAGCTGCACTGCATACTGCTTTGAAGAATAGTTGCTTACAGTTTATAAAATGTATAAACCTATGAAAACAACATAAAATGTAAGATTTCTCCCTTTTAAATGTTCACGACGCTCTCTAGAAGCATCTATATACCTCCATTAATTCCTTTAGAAACTATCCAATTTCCTTTAATGTGTCCAATATTAGATTACGTACCTACCTCATATACATTTGTAATTTCACGTAATGCTTATGGTAATAAGGCAGATATTCTTATACAGTGTGTTAACATGTATTATGGCAAGATAAACACTGCCCTACTTCTATAACCTCCACACATCACTAATATTCAGTGGATTTGCCACAATGTATAAGTATAGTGCTGATGCACAGTGACACCTACTGGTTGTCTTACACATAGCCTGACTTGGGCTATTATAATAATAGAATGTCATTTGAGTGTTAACAAATTGCAATGTGAAACTTACATTTGCAGTAATTACATTTTATAATAAAACTCAGAAACAAACTTTACTCAACAATATTGCTCTGAATGAGGTGTGTAGCTAGCAATACACATTAATGTTGGCCAACCCCACCAATTCCAGCAGGACCTGCGTGTGGGAGTCTCCTGACTCTTCTTCTATCATGCTGGAACAAAGAAGAATTGCCTCATTTGATTTTTAAGGCACAATGGGCACAATTCATTAACTTTTACAACAGAATATTGACAGAAAACATTTTGAAACGTTAAAGTTGCCCAAAGCTTGTGACGTTTTAGCACTAGTTTGAAGATTCTCCTACAAAACGCCTGGAGCTAGGGTGGAGCAGGGCATAATTATGCCCAACTGTCAAATTCTACAATAGTGTATTTTTCAGGCCAGAAATGCTACTCCAGTCCTTCACTGGAGTAACATTTCTGGTAAGGTGCAATGGAGGCGCACGCCACTAAAAAGGTGCACCAAATTCATTAAAGGGGTTTTCCCATGAAGAAAGTAAATTTTAATCAATAGATCTTGGAATAATAATAATTTCAACAATTGGATGTGTTAATAAAATGTTCCTGTGCTGAGATAATCTTATAAATGTGTCCCTGTTGTGTACTGTGTAATGTCCGTGTCTTACCGTGCAGGAACATCATACCACATCTCCTGGGCTGGGGAGGGAGCAAAAAAGTATAATTTTAATAAAATTGCCACATTTTCCTCCAGCGAGTAAGGAACGCCAGTCTTAATGAATCGCATGCATAATTATTCCTGCTGCACTTGCACTTTATTATTGTAGCAATCAAATGCACCGATATCCACCTCTTGTTTCCTTTTATTGTTTGGATCTCTTTTTATTTGTTTATGTCTGTTTTAATGTTTTTTCAATAAACATTTGTTGTGTTTTACATTTACCCCCTGTCTGGCATTTTTTTTTTGAGCTTATAATTCATTTGTGCTAATGCCTTAGGACAGTGTATTTTGCTGTTTGATTGCTTTATTGGATGAGTTCATACTATGTATGTGAGATTTGGCAAATACGACTATGCAGTTGCACAAACAAATTGTCACAAATACAATGAAAAATATAGCCCAAAGAGTCTAAGTACTTTGCTCTTAAATCCTGCTTACACTGTAAGCTGTAATGTGCCTATAATGTTGATAAGCTCAATATAATAAAGGAGTACTTCACATCTACAGTAATTATAATTTTTTTATAAAAATGGTAGTTTGCTGTTTCAAGAAAATTAAGTCAGATTGAGTTTTTTTTAGTGTGTCCCCCTTAAAGGGAATCTGTCAGTATGATCAAACCTCCTATGCCGTTAATATGGGCGCGCAGGTCATAGGAAGCTGAAAAAAATGATATCTTGATATCTGTGATCCGATGTCTTATTCCAGATGTAATATTATCCTCCATGCTGCTCATGATGATACTTTTGAACATGTGGTAAAACAGTGAAAGGAGCAGGTATTCTTATGTTTCTGTGTAATGTGCATATGAGACATCATAGCAGCTGGTCTCTTTCCACCAGTTCAGAGAGAACAGAAAATTTGGAGTAAAGCATGGAGAGGGAAAAACTGGTGAAAATGCAGGCTATACAGCTCTGGCAAAAATTAAGAGACCACCACATCAAACCCTGCCATGGGGCAGCCCAATCTCCAGACCTGAACCCCATGAAAACCTCTGGAATGTAAACAAGAGGATGATGGATAGTCACAAGCCATCAAACAAGGAAAAACTGCTTACATTTTTGCACCAGGAGTAGTGTGAAAGACTGGTGGAAAGCATGCCAAGACGCATGAAAGCTGTGATTAAAAATCATGGTTATTCCACAACATATTGATTTCTGAACTCTTCCTGAGTTAAAACATTAGTATTGTTGTTTCTAAATGATTATGCACTTGTTTTCTTTGCATTATTTGAGGTATGAAAGCACTGTTTTTTTTTTTTAATTTTTACCATTTTTCTTTGTCAGAAAAAAATACAAAATTTATTGCTTGGAAATTCGGAGACATGTTCTCAGAAGTTTATAGAATAAAAGAACAGTTTACATTTTACTCAAGAATATACCTATAAAGAGAAAAATCAGACAAACTGAACATTTTGCAGTGGTCTCTTAATTTTTGCCAGAGCTGCATAATGGTGAAAAATAGTGTTATTCCTCAAGTACACATGCAGCGCCCCAGAGTCCTGGTCGTTGCAGTACTGATGCTCCACCGCTAAGGGGGGCTATGGTATGTCTGATGGCACTGAAGGAGTTCACCTGACCAGGTATCACAGACACCAATACACTTCACGGTCTGGCCTCCAGGGGGAGCTAAGGGTGCTATGTATTAGGCCACTCCTCACAATCTGGTAAAACTGGGGGTTAGATAGGAAGTTAGTGAGAAGCTGACTGGGTTGGAACCAGGCAACATCCTGTGGCAGAGGGTGTTGCAGGGGAAGATTCAGGGGGGTCCCTGTCAGGGGTGGGATCCTGACAGAGGCCTAGCGAACAGAAAGAACGTTACGGGACCGCGCCTGCACTTCATCGCGGCGGTACCCCAAGAAAGGACAAGAAGCGAGGTTTATTGTGCTGAGTGAGAAACGAGATCAACACAACAAGGAGAAACACCAGTAGGAGTCGTGCTGTAAGACGTGGCAACATCCTACTGAGGCGCGTAGCCGGTGGCCGGAAACGCCGAGGAAGTATTGAGCTCCAGGCCTTACTTCAAACCTACGGCAGGACAGTCAGTTCTAGGCGGGCTGTCTCACGCAAAATCACCTAAGCAGACACAGGGGGCAACATTTGGAGAGGGGCGACTCTAGGGTCCCGGAAGACCTCCGAGCCTACCCGTCATACGGGTGCGTCCGAGCCATATCATCTAGGTGACGAAGAAGAACATCATAATCGAGTTGTGAGGGAACTTCAGAAACAGACACAACAGTTGTGAGGACTATCCCGTAAGCACAGCAGGGAAGGACTACAACACACAAGCACTAGAAGGTAGGCACAGATTTCCACCTGCAAAGGGAACTCTGGAGGTGCCATCGGACCGGCCGGACTTAGGTAGCCCGGTTAACCGTATTCCGGACTGAGGATCCTGAAGCCTTCAGTAAAGAGGTAAAGAGACTGCAACCTGGTGTCCTCGTTATTCACCGCGACCTACACCACATCACAACATCCTCTGTCATGATTCCCAATGGCAGGGAAACATCAGAACACAAAAATAACGGACGAGCTCTGGGTGATGGAATCTCGAGCTGACCGTGAGCTAAATCTACCACACAACTAATAGTAGCCAGGGAGCATACCTACGACTTCCTAGATGCCACGCGCCAGCCGGAGGACTAACTACGCCTGGTAGAGGAAGGAACAGACCTGGCTTACCTCTAGGGAAATACCCCAAAAGATGATAGCAGCCCCCCACATGTAATAACGGTGAGTTAAGAGGAAAAGACATACACAGTATGAAAGTAGATTTAGCAAAGAGAGGTCCACTTACTAGATAGCAGAAGGATACAAAAGAGGACTTCACGGTCAACTGAAAACCCTTTCAAAAAACCATCCTGAAATTACTTTAAGACTCCTGTGTCAACTCATGACACAGGAGTGGCAATTTCAGCCCGCAAGAGCTTCCAGCTACAGAGAATAACAAAAACTGCAAACTGGACAAAAGATACAAAACAAAAGGACAAAGTCCACTTAGCTGATCAGCAGACTAGTAGCAGGAACATGCAACCGAAGGCTCTGGTTACAATGATGACCGGCAAGGAAATGACTGGAGAGCAAGGCTAAATAGGAGACTCCCAAACACTGATGGGAGCAGGTGAACTGAGACAGCAAAGCACACACAAGTCACCAGTACCACCAGCAACCACCAGGGGAGCCCAAAAAGCTGATTCACAACAATCCTCACATTCTCAACTTTCACTGGACGCCCCTCAGCAGGGTCACGGACCGGGCCTAGCCACCGTGACAACCCCAGACCTGAGACACAGAGGCCCGGTACCGGGTGCCCCTCGGCCCTGCGGCAGTGGGGGCGCTCCAATTTGGCGTCACGAACAGGATCTACTTAAGCCTGAAGAATCAGGTCATGTGTGCCTTGGAATTGTGATTTGTTGTACTTGGACGGTGACTTATTGCAAAGACTGTGCATTGCCACTTGCCGCCAAAAGTTCCCGCCAAAAACTGCCGCCATTACAGCGCTGAGGAGAGTGCAGGAGGAGAAGAGGGGCGTGGAGTAGGCGTGGACCAGCTGAAGAGCGCGAAAGACAATGGCCGCCCAGTCTAAATATTTCTGTACCTTGGGGATGTGTCCGTCAGCAGCCGAGATCCGCCTCCTGATTCTCAATGGTGGGCGGAGACAGAGAAAACGAAAACGCCCACAAAGGAGAGAGCGGGTAAAGGACAAAGAAGAAGTCAGCCACGTGGAGGATGCCATGGCCAGCCACCCGGAGCCAGAGCGTGGGGTAGGAGCAGAGGACTCTCCCAGCTACCCGGAGGGGCACCGCAACAAGGCCTCCACTGCTGATGCTGATCTCCTGCAGGCCGCCGTGGAAGAGCTAAGCGACCAACTCCTGCGGACGCAGCAGAGCATTGAGGCCGGGTGGAAGAAGACCTTCATCGGGAGCCTCACCAGACGCCTGTCGGCAGCCTCGTCTGGTCCGGAGCAGGAAAGAAGTTCCAGCGCTCCGAAGCTGGAAAGCAAGGCCCTGCTGGAAAGCGGGATGCTGCAAGCAGAGATGACAACGTCGCAGCACAAGGCCTCGCAACCAGAGTTCCAGACCCCAGTGGAGACGGAGCAGACCGGCACCGGAGGGACCACGTCTGAAGCAGGTATGAAGGACGACCCTGCCCTGACGACTGACACCACTCCAGTGACTGCTAGTGCCACAGCTGCTGACTCCATTCCAGTGACTGATCTTGCAGCAGCCGCTACCTCTGCTGCAGCAAATGCCCATACTCAAGCTGCGCGGACCTCCATCGCTGCGCATGATTTAACCGTACATGAAAGACAGATTAATGGCGTGTGTCCAGCACTGGGTGTAACCCTGGACCTCACTTTTCCCAGGCCAAGAAGGGTTAAGTGCCAGGTGCAGCCCTGGAAGCCGTCCAACTAAACCTCGGAGAACCGAAGATTGTAAATAGTTAACTGTTTCTTTCCTGCTGTTTTGCTGCTAATACCTGACTAGGGTTATTCTTAAAGGGATCCCTTCATTTACCCGGGATCCCTATTGCTTTTTATTTTTGCTTTTATTTTCATTTTTGCTTTTGTTCCACAATGTTACAGAGACTACCGGATCATGAACACTGCATGATTACAAACTTATTGTAAATAGTTTGCACCTTCTTAAAGGTGCCCTCTACTGGTTTTACAAAGAAAAGGACTCTTTGCGAAGAAACTGTTCTTGGAAACAACACCGGAGTCCTTGCTGTTTACGAACTTGCAGCTTGAGAAGTTGCACTGCCTCCGAGAGACTTGGTCCCCTCTTAAAGGGACGTCCACCAATAGCACTTAAGGTCAAATAATGCTTACATGTCGAAGTTATATGTAGTTAGCTAGTTAATTGTAAGAAATGTTTAATAATGTGTTAGAGAATGAGGACAGGAAGTGAACCCGTACGGGGTTAGTCGGTGAGTCCTCCTAGGAGCCGTACAGAGATGGCTCAGCGATCCTAAACTGAGAGAAGGTTGATAAGTTCTATACTGTGTATAGTAGCAGAAAGGCAGTAGGCCCGGATGAGGAATGGGGCGGTCCTGCAACAGAGCGAGAGGCAGTAGGCCTGGGGCAGATAGACAGGCGGTCCTGCAGATGTAAAGGTGGAAAATGAAGAAAAGTTGATTAGCCTTATAGCGTTATATAAGAAGGTCTTTAGTGGATTCAGCTCATACGTCCTTAAAGGCAATGTTAAATTATTGTTCAGAAATTGCACTAAGTAGAATACCCGGTTGGGTAAGAGAAGTTATTTATAGTATGTTATTTAAAATATTTAACCATGTTTGTAACGTTCAAGTGTCCTCACCTCCCATAAAGGGAAGCTCTGTTCAAATTACTTATGGTTGCATTTCAAAAATTGTATGTCTTTTTGCTGACATGTATTGTTGTTTTCTTCCCAGTCCAGGAGTACAGGATTTAACCGGGGGGAGTGCAGCGCCCCAGAGTCCTGGTCGTTGCAGTACTGATGCTCCGCCGCTAAGGGGGGCTATGGTACGTCTGATGGCACTGAAGGAGTTCACCTGACCAGGTATCACAGACACCAATACACTTCACGGTCTGGCCTCCAGGGGGAGCTAAGGGTGCTATGTATTAGGCCACTCCTTACAATCTGGTAAAACTGGGGGTTAGATAGGAAGTTAGTGAGAAGCTGACTTGGTTGGAACCAGGCAACATCCTGTGGCAGAGGGTGTTGCAGGGGAAGATTCAGGGGGGTCCCTGTCAGGGGTGGGATCCTGACAGAGGCCTAGCGAACAGAAAGAACATTACGGGACTGCGCCTGCACTTCATCACGGCGGTACCCCAAGAAAGGACAAGAAGCGAGGTTTATTGTGCTGAGTGAGAAACGAGATCAACGCAACAAGGAGAAACACCAGTAGGAGTCGTGCTGTAAGACGAGGCAACATCCTACTGAGGCGCGTAGCCAGTGGCCGGAAATGCCAAGGAAGTATTGAGCTCCAGGCCTTACTTCAAACCTACGGCAGGACAGTCAGTTCTAAGCGGGCTGTCTCACCCAAAATCACCTAAGCAGACACAGGGGGCAACATTTGGAGAGGGGCGACTCTAGGGTCCCGGAAGACCTCCAAGCCTACCCGTCATACAGGTGCGTCCGAGCCATATCATCTGGGGGACGAAGAAGAACATCATAATCGAGTTGTGAGGGAACTTCAGAAACAGACACAACAGTTGTGAGGACTATCCCGTAAGCACAGCAGGGAAGGACTACAACACACAAGCGCTAGAAGGTAGACACAGATTTCCACCTGCAAAGGGAACTCTGGAGGTGCCATCGGACCGGCCGGACTCAGGTAGCCCGGTTAACCGTATTCCGGACTGAGGATCCTGAAGCCTTCAGTAAAGAGGTAAAGAGACTGCAACCTGGTGTCCTCGTTATTCACCGCGACCTACACCACATCACAACATCCTCACATTCTCAACTTTCACTGGACGCCCCTCAGCAGGGTCACGGACCGGGCCTAGCCACCGTGACAACCCCAGACCTGAGACACAGAGGCCCGGTACCGGGTGCCCCTCGGCCCTGCGGCAGTGGGGGCACTCCACACATATCACAGGTTGTACTGAAAATTTACCTGAAATATTGGGTACACCTTAAGTGCAGTCTGGCCACATGTATCTTCTGTTAGCTGGGAGCTCTTAATAAATTGAGACCCCTTTAGATGAAATCCTTTAATAAGCCAAGTAGCCATAATGTCTGTTTTTCTTGTTGCCTATAGAGTAAAGGCTCATGCAGATGTCCATGCAAATTGATCGAATCTCATTCCAAAATACATGGACTGGCAGCGGGTCTCCTGAGAGTGACAGCCTCATAGAAATACATGAAGCGGTCATGCTCCGGTTGGGAAACTCGTGACAGTCTGAACATTGATCCGATTTGCACTGACATCTGCCTGAGTCCTAAGCAGTAACGTAAGAAAAGGAAAAAGGCAAAGAAATCCATGCTTTTCACCCTTATCAGCTATACCTTAGCTTAAAAAGTATCTAAACTTTCATTTTTTTTTAAATTATTTTGTCTGGCAGGGAAAAGTATGAAGCTTTGCAGATCACTTGATTAGGCGATTTGTCTTTATCCCTGTAAAAAATGCATTTATTAAGTGGCTTCCAAACCTTTCCTTTTCCTCAGTCTGTTTGCCTGCCTTCAGCAGCTTTGATATCAGTATATACTCGTCTGGAGTACAGGTAATGGCAGTGAAAAAATCAGTACCTGTCTCCTCCTTATTGTAATAATCCTCAGAGTTATGCTGCATTCACACAGCAGTGTGTCACGGTTCCTGACCGCAATACACAAACTGTAAGTAGGTCCCCTGACCCACACTTCAGAGCTTCATAGATATACATAGGTGCTGGGCTGACCCTTTCACTGCCAGCATCTGTACTCCACATGAGAATATTCTGATATCAATTCAGCTAAACACAGACAAAAAAGCTGCGGGAAAGCAGCGGTTTGGAAGCCGCTTATATGCATTTTTTTACAGTAATGAAGACAAATCATAAAGTGATTTGCAAAGTTCCTTGACTTTCCGTGCTGGAATAAAATATGTACAAAATAATAAAGAAATAAAAAAAGTGAAGTTATTTCTTCTATCATAGATAAAACCTTTATTTCCATGCATAAATCTGTCTCTTTAGTAATAACTTTATTCCTGGCGCCCAGCTATCAGAGAGGGTCATACCAGTGGTAATTCCCCATCAAGTATTACCCTAGTATGGCTTCTCATCATTAGTTTGTGATACTTGCCTTCTCCTGTGAATTGAATAATTCTCTTCTAATGACATTCAGTTTCTGAATTATACAGTACCCCCTGTATCTACAAATTCACTCTGCTGATTACTAAATGACAACAACAAGCATATTTTATCTAACCCTCCGTCTCCCAAGAGTGCGAAAAAATAAAAGAAACTGGATATTACAAAAGCTATGATAAAGTGTAGACCACTCAGGGAAGAAATGTTCACAGCATAATTAGATAAATAACAGGCCCAGCGTCTATTTTTGCTTTCTCTTGATGAAGGGGCTTTGCAGGAGAGGTTGCTGATAGTTAATTCTCCCTAACAACAATCCGTGTAATCACAAATCCCAATTAGCCGTGCCTGCTCTGTGCTATACAAACTATTTCCTTAACGTCTCACATCACTACTTTGTAATTAGCTTTCATCTGCACGAGGCTTGACTAAAAATATAAAAAAAAGAGTGTAAGTGATTGTACTGGCACTCAGTATTCTGCAGAATAATCGCAGGCGATTTCAATCAGATTAATTTTATCACCCGTATTAAGCAAAATTACCTTCCTCTTCAATCCTCGCAGGTGAGGGCTATTTTATGTCTTGATCTGTTCATAAAAGCATAATATAGTGCAATCTGTAAATGTAAATACCCTTCTCTAATAACGTGGAGATCTCCTTAATATATCTTTACATTTGTAGTTTCCATTCCATAAAATATACTAACAAGGGCTTTATTATACTGAAAGTGTGAGTTGTTAAACAGGAAAACTTGGTGCTGTCCTTCCTGTTGTTACATAGGGCTACATTTAACGTGCACATAATTGGAGCAACATTTAAACGTGATGGAGTGGAATAATGGCATTATAGCGTCAATATATCTTCCCATTGAAAAAGACTTTATGGCCCTTTTTTAGGATGGCCATTATGAAATTCATTTTTCACACTCTGGCAACTTTCACCTTCCCCTATAGTAAGAATAGTTATAAAACTAGATGAGACTTATTCTCTTTATGAGCATTAGTAAAGTGCACATCCATATTACTTCATGAAGTTTCGATAGATAGATAGATAGATAGATAGATAGATAGATAGATAGATAGATAGATAGATAGATAAAGTATTAGAGCAGCACAAAAAACACAAAAGTGAAAATCGAAAAATAGAGTCGGGTGCAGAGCCCCCCAGGCATAGACCAAACCTCAAATGTAGGAATCCAAAAAACGGAGGCAGCACACCATTAGTAGTGGAAAAAGCAGGAGCTACTTTTATTAGCCCATCTCAGCAACGTTTCGGTTCTGGTAGATGTGAACCTTTTTCAAGGCTTGAGATGACCTGCAGAAATATATTGCAGGGAATAATATAATAACTGACAACCAGCATGGATTCATGAAAGATAGGTCGTGTCTAACTGACATGTTGAGTCTCTATGAGGAGGTAAGTGCAAATCTGGATGTTGGTAATGCCGCTGATCTTATTTATCTGGACTTTGCAAAGGCATTTGATACTGTACCACATAACAGCCTTATACTGAAGCTACTGAAGCAAGGACTGGGGGAAACTATAAATGGTACATTCTTTAAATGGGATATAGTCAGCAGTGGGGACTGCAGGGATCTGTGCTAGGGCCGATTCTTTTTATTCTCTTTATTAATGACCTTGTGGATGAAATTGAGGGTAAAGTGTCAGTCTTTACTTACAACACCAAACTATGTATGATACTAATATCTGTCCTTGACATTACAAAACAATCTGGATAAGATGCCTGAATGAGCAAACACTTGGTAAATGAGGTTTATTTAGATAAATGCAAAGTAATGCACCTAGGATGGAGTAATCCTATCGCTGCATATACAGGTGCTTCTCACAAAAGTAGAATATACTCAAAAAGTTAATTTATTTCAGTTCTTCAATACAAAAAGTGAAATGCGTATATTATATAGAGTCATTACAAGCAGAGTGATATATTTCAAGTGTTTATTTCTGTTCATGTTCATGATTATGGCTTACAGCCAATGAAAACCCAAAAGTCATTATCCCAGTAAGTTAGAATAATTAACAAAAAACACCTGCAAAGCTTCCTAAGGGTTTAAAAAGGTCCCTTAGTCTGCTTTAGTGTGTTCCACAATCATGGAGAAGACTGCTGAATTGACAGATGTCCAGAAGGCAGTCATTGACACACTCCACAAGGAGGGTAAGCCACAAAAGGTCATTGCTAAAGAAGCTGGCTGTTCAGAGTGCTGTATACAAGCATATTAATGGACAGTTGAGTGGAAGGAAAAAGTGTGGTAGAAAAAGGTGCAACCGGGATAACCGCAGCCTTGAAATGATTGCAAAGAAAAGGCCATTCAACAATTTTGGGGAGATTCACAAGAAGTGGACTGGGGACATGGGCTATGTGTCACAATCCTTGTGTCAAGCCACTCATGACCAGTAGACAACACCAGAAATGTCTTACCTGGGACAAGGAGAAAAAGAACTGGACTGTTGCTCAGTGATCCAAGGTGTTGTTTTCAGATGAAAGTAAATTTTGCATTCCATTTGGAAATCAAGGTCCCAGAGTCTAGAGGAAGAGTGGAGAGGCACAAAATCCAAGCTGCTTGAGGTCTAGTGTGAAGTTTCCACAATCAATGATGGTTTGGGGAATCATTTCATCTGTTGGTGTAGGTCCACTGTGTTTTATCAAGACCAAAGTCAGTGCAGCTGTCTACCTGGAAATTTTAGACAACTTCATGCTTCCCTCTGCCTACAAGCTTTTGGAGATGAAAATGTCATTCTCCAGCAGGACTTGGCACCTGTCCACACTTCCAAAAGTACCAATACCTGGTTTAAAAACAACACTATCACTGTGCTTTATTGGCCAGAAAACTCCCCTGGCCGTAACCCCATAGAGAATCTATATGCAATTGTCAAGAGGAAGATGAGAGACACCAGACCCAACAATGCAGATGAGCTGAAGGCTGTTATCAAAGCAACCTGGGCTTCTATAACACCTCAGCAGTGCCACAGGCTGATCGCCTCCATGCCACGCCGCATTGATGCAGTAATTGATGCAAAAAGAGCCCCAACCAAGTATTGAGTGCATTTACTGAACATACATTTCAGTAGGCCAACATTTCGGATTTTAAAATAATTTTTCAAGCTGCTGTTATAAAGTATTTTAATTTACTGAGATAATGACTTTTGGGTTTTCATTGGCTGTAAGCCATAATTATCAAAATTAACAGAAATAAACACTTGAAATGGATCACTCTGTTTGTAATGACTGTATAATATATGAGTTTCACTTTTTGTATTGAAGAACTGAAATAAATTAACTGTTTGATGATATTTTAATTTTGTGAGAAGAACCTGTACATTAAATGGGATCATACTTGGGATTACATAACAGGAGAAGGACTTGGGTATTCTGGTTACAAGTAAACTGAGCAGCATTACTCAATGTCAAGCAGCAGCCCCAAAAGCAAACAAGATTTTTGGATGTAGAAAAAGATAGATAAAATCCTGTGATCCTGTGATGTGTGTTACTTCTTCTTTATAAATCACTTGTGAGGCCACATCTAGAATATGGGATCCAGTTTTTGGCTCCACATTTTAAAAAGGATATTCAGACGTTAGAGCCAGTTCAAAGGTGGGCAACTAGATTATTACAAGGGATGGATGCCTCTCATATGATGAGAAGTTGGAAAAGTTAGGCTTGATTATCTTAGAAAAAAGATGACTCAGAGGAGATCTCATTTGCATGTATAAATATACAGGTGCTTCTTGCAAAATTAGAATATCATCAAAAATTTAATTTATTTCAGTTCTTTTTTATTTCAGTTGACTTTTGGGTTTTCATTGGCTGTAAGCCATAATCATCAACATTAGAAGAAATAAACACTTGAAATAGATCACACTGTTTGTAATGACTCTATATAATATATGTTTCACTTTTTGTATTGAAGAACTGAAATACATTAACTTTTTGATGATATTCTAATTTTGTGAGAAGCACCTGTAAGTGTGGTCAGTACAGAGGACTGGCAAATGATTTATTCCTTCCAAAGACCATACTAAGGACCTCATTAGGGGTGGAAGAAAGATGATTTTGGAGCTAAATAGGAAAGAGTTCTTTACAGTCAGAGCAGTCAGACTGTGGAATGCCCGACCACAAGAGGTAGAAAATGTAATATCAGACACTATAACAGCTTTTAAAAAAAGCGCTGGATGATTTCCTGACTACACACAACATTGTGGGTTATAGTTAATTTAGTGACAAAATGTGCAACTTGTATAGAAAGGTTGAACTTGGTCTTTTTTCAACCTATGCAACTATGCAATGTATAGCCAAATATGAGAAAAAGCAGGAAAATAGTTGTAACACAAGGGACAAAGCAGGAAAACCAAAGTGACCTAGGGATTGAAGGTGAACTAGACAAAGACCTGGTAGTAAAAAAAACTATTAAGTAATATAAAAAAAACTATTTTGCTCCACAGTTAAATCCCTATACCTTTTATTTACAATTAGTGTCAATAGTTTCTGATTTTGTATCCTTATCCCCTTAGTGACAGAGCCAATTTGGTACTTAATGACCAGGCCAATTTTTACAATTCTGACCACTGTCACTTTATGAGGTTATAACTCTGGAACGCTTCAACGGATCCTGCTGATTCTGAGACTGTTTTTTCGTGACATATTGTACTTCATGATAGTGGTAACATTTCTTCGATATTACTTGTGATTATTTATGAAAAAAAAAGGAAATATGGCAAAAAATTGTAAAATTTTGCAATTTTCAAACTTTGTATTTTTGTGCCTTTAAATCAGAGAGATATGTCAAAAAAAATAGTTAATAAATAACATTTCCCACATGTCTACTTTACATGAGCACAATTTTGTAAACAAAATTTATTTTGTTAGGGAGTTATAAGGGTTAAAAGTTGACCAGCAATTTCTCATTTTTACAACACCATTTTTTTTTAGGGACCACATCACATTTGAAGTCCTTTTGAGGGGTCTATATGATAGAAAATAACCAAGTGTGACACCATTCTAAAATCTGCACCCCTCAAGGTGTTCAAAACCACATTCAAAAAGTTTATTAACCCTTTGCGTGCTTTACAGGAACTGAAACAATGTGGAAGGCAAAAATGAACATTTTACTTTTTTTTGCAAACATTTTACTTCAGAACCATTTTTTTTATTTTCACAAGTGTAAAAACAGAAATTTAACCATAAATGTTGTTGTGCAATTTCTCCTGAATACGCCGATACCCCATATGTGGGGGTAAACCACTGTTTGGGCGCACCGCAGAGCTTGGAAGAGAAGGAGCGCCGTTTGACTTTTTCAATGCAGAATTGGCTGGAATTAAGATCAGATGCCATGTCACGTTTAGAGAGCCCCTGATGTGCCTAAACAGTGGAAACCCCTCACAAGTGACACCATTTTTGAAACTAGACCCCTTAAGGAATTTATCTAGATGTGTGGTGAGCACTTTGAGCCCCCAAGTGCTTCACAGAAGTTTATAAAGTAGAGCCGTGAAAATAAAGAATCGCATTTGTTTACACAAAAATGATCTTTTCGCCCACAAATTCGTATTTTCACAAGAGTAACAGGAGAAATTAGATCACAAACGTTGTTGTGCAATTTCTCCTGAGTATGTTGATACCCCATATGTGGGGGTAAACCACTGTTTGGGCGCACCGCAGGGCTTGGAAGAGAAGGAGTGCCGTTTTACTTTTTCAATGTAGAATTGGCTGGAATTGAGATTGGACGCCATGTCGCGTTTGGAGAGCCCCTGATGTGCCTAAACAGTGGAAACCCCCCACAAGTGACCCCATTTTGGAAACTAGACCCCTTAAGGAACTTAACCAGATGTGTGGTGAGCACTTTAAGCCCCCAGGTGCTTCTCAGAAGTTTATAACGTAGAGCCGTGAAAATAAAAAGTTGCATTTTTTCTACAAAAATGATCTTTTTGCCCCCAAATTTTTATTTTCACAAGGGTAACGGGAGAAATTAGACCACAAAAGTTGTTGTGCAATTTCTCCTGAGTACATCTATACTCCATATGTGGGGGTAAACCACTGTTTAGGCTCACTGCAGAGCTTGGAAGAGAAGGAGTGCCGTTTTACTTTTTCGATGTAGAATTGGCTGGAATTGAGATCGGACACCATGTCGCGTTTGAAGAGCCCCTGATGTGCCTAAACAGTGGAATCCCCCCACAAGTGACACCATTTTGGAAACTAGACCCCTTAAGGAACTTATCTAGATGTGTGGTGAGCACTTTAAACTCCCAGGTGCTTCACAGAAGTTTATAGCGTAGAGCCGTGAAAATAAAAAGTCGCATTTTTTCTACAAAAATGATATTTTTGCCCCCAAATTTTTATTTTGACAAGGGTAACAGGAGAAATTAGACCACAAAAGTTGTTGTGCAATTTCTCCTGAGTACGTTGATACCCCATATGTGGGGGTAAACCACTGTTTGGGCGCACCGCAGAGGTTGGAAGAGAAGGAGTGCCGTTTTACTTTTTCAATGTAGAATTGGCTGGAATTGAGATCGGACACCATGTCGCGTTTGGAGAGCCCCTGATGTGCCTAAACAGTAGAAACCCCCCACAAGTGACCCCATTTTGGAAACTAGACCACTTAAGGAACTTATCTAGATATGTGGTGAGCACTTTAAACCTCCAAGTGCTTCACAGAAATTTATAAAGTAGAGCCGTGAAAATAAAAAATCCTTTTTTTTTCCTCAAAAATGATTTTTTAGCCTGCAATTTTTTATTTTCTCAAGGGTAACAGGAGAAATTGGACCCCAAAATTTATTGTGCAATTTATGCTGAGTAGGCTGATACCCCATATGTTGGGGTAAACCACTGTTTGAGCGCATGGCAGAGCTCGGAAGGGCAGGAAAGCCATTTTGGAATGCAGACTTTGATAGAATGGTCTGCGGGCATTATGTTGCGTTTGCAGAGACCCTGATGTACCTAAACAGCATAAACCCCCCACAAGTGACCCCATTTTGGAAACTAGAGCCCCCAAGGAACTTATCTAGATGTGTGGTGAGAACTTTGAATGCCCAAGTGCTTCACAGACGTTTATAATACAGAGTTGTGAAAATAAAAAATCATTTTTCTTTCCTCAAAAATTATGTTTTAGCAAGCAATTTTTTATTTTCACAAGGGTAACAGGATATATTGGACCCCAGCAATTGTTGCCCAGTTTGTCCTGAGTACGCTGATACCCCATATGTGGGGGGGAACCACTGTTTGGATGCACGGCAGAGCTCGGAAGGGAGGGAGCACCATTTGACTGGGGGAGATAGATGAGTATTGGGGGGCTATCGGGGGCGATTGGGGACCCCATTTCTCTGTCCTCTGATGTGCGATCACATCGGAGGACAGAGAAATTAAATGGGAAATCGCGTTTTTGTTTTTGTTTTGTTTTTTGCGACCGCCGGTAAACGGTTAATTACCGGCGATCGCAACTCGGGGGTCGGTAAAAAAACCCCGAATCATGTTCTCTGGGGTCTCGGCTACCCCCGGCAACCGAGACCCCAGAGAAAATCCGACTCTGGGGGGCGCTATTCACTTTTTCCACAGCGCCGTTAATTAACGGCGCTGTGGTTTAAGTACCCTTAGCAGCCGCCGTTAAAAGGCGTATCGGCGGTCGTTAAGGGGTTAAAATTTATTTTTACTTTATAACTTGTATTTTTATTTTTATTTTTTATGCAAATTATGTATATTCTGTTTATTCTTATCCCAATATCTAATCATGGATTTTTTTCTAGGTCCTGCAATGCATTTCACACCACTTTTAACCACTTACTGACCTCGGACGGGATAGTACGTCCGAGGTCAGCTCCCCTGCTTTGATGCAGGGCTCCGCGGTGAGCCCGCATCAAAGCCGGGACATGTCAGCTGTTTTGAACAGCTGACATGTGCCCGCAATAGCGGCGGGTGAAATCGCGATTCACCCGCTGCTATTAACTAGTTAAATGCTGCTGTCAAACGCGGTCTTGTGATTGGTCGCGTAACAGCTCATGTGACCGCTCACGTGACCGCGACGTCATCGAAGGTCCTTCACTCGCTCATTCTTAGGAATGGAGGCTGCCGATTGCAGCGGTTACAACCAGGGCGCGTCAGAGGGTGAGTATATCCCTATTTTTTATTTTTATTCTTTATTTTACACATGAATATGGATCCCAGGGCCTGAAGGAGAGTTTCCTCTCCTTCAGACCCTGGGAACCATCCAGGATCACTTCCGATATTTGTGTCCCATTGACTTGTATTGGTATCGGGTATCGGTATCGGCGATATCCGATACTTTTCGGATATCGGCCGATACAATCCGATACCGATACTTTCAAATATCGGAAGGTATCGCTCAACACTACTAAGCAGACCAATCTTCCACCTTCTTCACCTTCAGACTAGGAAACTGGCAACCCAGTGACAAATGTGTGCCCTGTTCTTGTCCCCTCCGGACCTGGTCCTGCCTTGATGACCACCATAACAATGCCGGGAGTGAAAGAAACAGAATTCTTGATTGACACTGGGGCAGCCGGGACTGTGGTACAGAAACTGATAATGCCAGACATGATTACCAAGGAGACTGTGGAATGTGTGGGGGTAGAGGGACAAGTGACAGAAGCCCCTATGACTAGACAAATAAGACTAGAATCACGAGACAGCCAAGAGGTGCTAACAAAACTTATTGTTAGTGACAATACCCCTATGATTTTGCTGGGAGCAGATGTGTTGAGTGCTATCTAGGCCACAATATAGTCTCTCTTGAGGGTATTACAGTCACAAGTCCCCTTTCATATAAACACTTGTGTAAGATTGCAGAAATGATGTATATGACAAAAACAGTGAAAGTAACGCCTGACACCAAAATGTCTGGGGATGGGGAAATGAGACAGGTGCCAGACACAGTTTGTGTAAAGGGAAAAACTGATGTGGGTTGGCTGCCCATTCCCCCTGCCATGATTAAATTGAAAGAAGGAACCACTCCTCTTTGGTTAAAGCAATACCCCTTTAAGCCTAGCCAAATCAATGGCCCTGAGCAGGGATATTAAAAAGTATGTTAAGGCAGGGGTTCTGGTGGAAAGATCTTCCCCCTGCAACACCCCTTTGTATCTCATTAAGGAAAAAAAAGGGCTCAAGGGTTCCCCTGACACTTACAGAATAGTTCATGATTTACGGGCTATTAATGATGTTATAGAGAGTGTGACCTCAATTGTCCCTAATACACACACCGTACTGTCACAGATCCAAGCTACATCAAAATGTTTGACAACCACTGATTTGGCAAATGCATTCTTCACCTCATCCACAGATTGTACTATTACAGTACGTGGATGACCTCCTGCTCTGCTGCCTGGACCAGATGTCCTTGCTGTGGTTTTTGGCAGGAAAGGGTTGCAAAGTCTCATGTGACAAACTACAGTATTTCAAACAAAAGGTGACATTTTTAGGCCACAATATTGCTAAAGTTAAAAGTTAACTCCTGATTAAAGAAAGAAAACAGGCAGTACTGACACAACAGCATAGAGGAAAACAGAGACCGATAGCTTACTACTCAGCACAATTAGACCCAGTGATTAGAGGGTCTCCTACATGTCTCCATGCTGTAAGAGCTGCTTTATTAGTGCTAGGCATGTGAGATCACACTGACCTTTCCTTTGACAATTTACACCCCACAAGACATTAATGCCATACTCACACAAGTTCAACCAAAACACCTGTCTATGGCTAGACAGCTCAGACTTGAATGTGCTCTAATACTAATTCCTGAATACGTCACCCTCAAAAGACATAATGTTCTGAATCCAGCCCCTCATCTGCCTGTGGATTCAGAAAAGGGGGAATTGGTGGCGGTGTTGGCAGGTGAAGAAGAGTACTTTGGTACTTTGACATGATGCACGAACATGACTGCATAGGAACTGATGAGTCAGGAGACAGTGGGTTTTACTTATGTTCTTGGAAAAAACCTGTCCCTAATGCATATTCTGAGGTTTTTATTTTTGTCGATGGCTCCAGATACCACCAGGATGGGCGATTCTACACTGGATATGCAGTAGTATCCTCACATGAGGTAATCTGAGCTGAACCACTCCCTCCTCACATGTCGGTGCAGGAGGCAGAGTTGAAGGCACTCACTGAGGCGTGTAGAGCTGCTGCAGGTAAAGTCGCTAATATTTACACAGATTCAATTTATGGATTGGGAATATCCCATGTTTATTGCCCTATCTGGAGAAGCAGAGCATTTCTTACATCAGCCGGTAAGCCCATTAAAAATGCAGAGCTGGTGAAGCAATTAATGGAGGCATTGATGTTACCAGTCCAGGATGGCATAATCAAGATTAAAGCACACATGAATGGTGATTCCGTGGAGGTAGAGGGCAACAGAAGGGCGGATGAGGCTGTTAAAGTAGCGGCTCCAAGGGGTCTGTGCGGGCTGCCCGGGGGACTGTGCGGGGCTCTTGGGAGTCTGTGCGGGTTTCCGAGGGTCTGTGCGGGCTGCCGGGGGTGTGTGTGTGTGTGTGCAGGCATCGTCCGATGGGACTACGAGTCCCATCGGGCTATGCCTGCTGCAGTGACAGTGATTGACACATTAGCCAATGATGGGACAGTAGTAGTCCCATCATCCGGCTAATGCGTTTTTTCGCCGGACAGAAAAAACTTTCCTCTGTACGTTTTCTCCGTCCGCCGGAAACAGTTTTTTTTTATGGATCCAGCAAAAACGGATGAAACGTGGCTATCAGGCTCAATCCGGTGCTAATACAACTCTATGAGAAAAAAATGGATCCGGCAGAAAAAAAAAAACGGATCTGTTTTTTTCAAAACTCACCGGATTATGCCTGACGGCAAAAACCTGATGTGTAAAAGTAGCCTAACTATCCATATATCCATCTACCTCTATCCATAGATATATCTATCTACATCTATCTATATCATTCCTTCTATCTATATCTATCTATCCATCCATCTATCTATCCGTCTCTCTACCTGTCTATCTATCCGTCTATCTGTCTATGTGTGTAATGGAGTGGGGGTTGGACAAATGTAAAAGAGGAGGTTGGACAAGACATGACATTGCAAATCTTTTTTTTTTGTTCAATAATACATCTTTATTTAGCTTTCAAAAACGCATACAAAAATACATTAAAAAAAAGCCATAAAAAAGCATTAAAACTGTGCAAAAAACGCATAAAAAACGCACCGTTTTCTGCCAAGAGCTGCGGATTTAGTGCAGAAAAATCCGCAGGCAAATCTGCAACGCGTGCACATAGCCTAACAACTAAACATCTTTCATTTCTATTCCGGTACGTGTCACACAGATGGTGCATACGGACGGTACACAGATGACACACATGTACACACAGATGCCACATAAATGACGCACACGTACACTCGGACATGGATAACATTGTTACTGGTTTTTCTAGAACCGGAAATATCAGGATGTGTGAAGGAGGCATAACATGTAGTGTTACTGATGGGTTTTTTTTATCAGCAGAAAAATGTAGTATCTTACAATAAGGTTAATTTCTCAAGATAAGTTTTTGGTTAGTTCCTGACACTGCATATTTTCTTTGCACAAAAAATGCAGCATTTTACAGTTCACTCAAAGTGGTTGGGATTTATAGAAATCTCATGCTCACTGTGCTTTTTTTACTCTGACTAAACTGACCAGCAGTGCGTTTTTGAAATCTGTAACATGTAAATTTCTCTGGTTGGTACACTGGGTTTTAGGGCCACATTCACACGTTCAGTATTTGGTGAGTATTTTACCTCAGTATTTGTAAGGCTACTTTCACACTAGTCTGTCGGTACGGGCCGTCGCAAACCGTCGGCCCGACGTATCGATGGACAGTGTATTAATTTAGCACAACGTGGGCACCGGATGCAGTTTTACAACGCATCTGCTGCCCATTGTGAGTTCCGGGGAGGAGGGGGCGGAGTTTCGGCCACGCATGTGCGGTCGAAAATGGCAGACCCGACACACAAAAAAAGTTACATGGAATGTTTTTTTGTGCCGACGGTCCTCCAAAACACGACTCATCCGTCGCACGACGGATGCTACGTGTTGCTATCCGTCGCAATGCGCCGCTAATGAAAGTCTATGGAGAAAAAACGCATCCTGCGGGCAACTTTGCAGGATGTGTTTTTTCTCTAAAATAATGCATTGTGACGTGCGTCGAACGACGCTAGTGTGAAAGTAGCCTAAGCCAAAACCAGGGGTGGGTAATACATACAGAAGTGGTGACGTGTTTCTATTATACTTTTCCTTTGATTGTTTCACTCCTGGTTTTGGCTTACAAATACTGAGGTTAAAATCTCACCAAATACTGATAGCGTGAATGTGGCCATATGTGCGGATTTTCCTCATAGACTTGTATTGAATGAGGAAAATACACAACTAAAAAATGCATATGCGTTCACTGAGGAAATGCACTATGACCACATGTAATCCACACATGACTGTTTCAATAAAGTTTTGCCACAGCCAAATTTTAGAAAGTGTCAAAGACAAGCTTTATTTAAAACATGACATTCAAAAAAGACAAAAATTGCAGTGTCAAAAACAATAAAAAAGCAGGTAAAAAATTTCAAGTAACCTAGTTTATTTAATAGGTGCAAGTTTATTTAATAGGTGCAGAAGTGCTGCAGAAAACCTACATCAAAAACTCACCAAATACTCATCGTGGGAACATGGCCTAAAAAAAAAATGTATGAATTTTCTAAAATCTCATTCAAACTTTTTTATATGTTAACATTTTTGATCTATGGTGTATTTTTTTTTTAAACTGCAGAATGACAATTCTTTAAGCATTTTTCTACAATTTCTCCCCATTAACCCCTTTCTGACCTTGGACGGGATAGTGCGTCAGAGGTCAGATCCCCTGCTTTGATGTGGGCTCCGGCAGTGAGCCCACATCAAAGCCGTGACATGTCAGCTGTTTTGAACAGCTGACATGTGCGCGCAATAGCGGCGAGTGGAATCGTGATCCACCCGCCGCTATTAACTAGTTAAATGCCGCTGTCAAACGCTGACAGCAGCATTTAACCACCGCTTCCGGCCATGCGGCCGGAAATGCGCTCATTGCCGACCCCCGTCCCATGGGGGTCAGCAATGCATCATCAGGATAGTAACCATAGAGGTCCTTGAGACCTGTATGGTTACTGATGCCGGTTTGCTGTGAGCGCCACCCTGTGGTCGGCGCTCATAGCAAGCCTGCAATTCGGCTACATAGGAGCAATCTGATGAATGCTGCTATGTAGCTGAGCCGATCAGGCTATGCCAGCTTCTAGCCTCCCATGGAGGCTATTGAACCTTGGCAAAAGTAAAAAAAATATGTAAAAAAAAAAATAAATAAATAAATAAATAAAAAAAATATAAAAGTTTAAATCACCCCCCTTTCGCCCCATTCAAAATAAAACAATAAAAATAAAATCAAATATGCACATATTTGGTATTGCCGCATTCAGAATCGCCCGATCTATCAATAAAAAAAAGAATTAACGCTAAATGGCGTAGCGAGAAAAAAATTTTAAACGCCTAAATTACGTTTTTTTGGTTACTGCGACATTGCATTAAAATGCAATAACGAACGATCAAAAAAACGTATCTGCACCGAAATGGTATCACTAAAAACGTCAGCTCGGCATGCAAAAACTAAGCCCTCACCTGACCCCAGATCACGAAAAATGGAGACGCTACAGGTATCGGAAAATGACGCAATTTGTTTGTTTTTTTTTAGTTTTTTTTAGAAAAGTTTGGAATTTTTTTTCATCACTTAGATAAAAAATAACCTAGACATGTTTGGTGTCTTTGAACTTGTACTAACCTGGAGAATCATGATGGCAGGTCAGTTTTAGCATTTAGTGAACCTAACAAAAAAGCCAAACAAAAAACACGCATGGGATTGCACTTTTTTGCAATTTCACTGCACTTGGAATTTTTTTCCCAATTTTCTAGTACACGCCATGGTAAAACCAATGATGTTGTTCAAAAGTACAACTCGTCCCACAAAAAATAAGCCCTCACATGGCCATATCGGCAGAAAAATAAAAAAGTTATGGCTCTGGGAAGGAGGGGAGTGAAAAACAAACACGGAAAAACGGAAAATCTCAAGGTCATGAAGGGGTTAAGATCAAAATGGGTTAGCACCAATAAGATGCACCATAACACATAAAAAACCAGACCAACAGTCTTCAAAAGTGTGGGTAGCTTCTGCTGTGGATTTCCTTCCTTGAACAATTAAAAAAGTATTACCAGAATTAAGTTATACCCTATCTACAGTATAGGGGATCATTTTTGGATCACTGGGTTCTCAACAGCTGGGGCACCTATCAATCAAAAGAATGGGCCTGTAAAAATTACCATATATTAAATGGAGATGAGCATGCTTGAAATCTACACTTTTCTTGCTGTACTAGCTTTTCTTTGGCAGTCACATAAATAATGAATGGAGCGAAAGTAGAGCATGCGGAGTCCTATTTTCTGGATCACTGGGGTCCTAGTGGTTGAACCCCAGCTAGAGGTCATTTTAAATTTTTGGAAATGATTCAAGAACATGCCAGTAGTGATAACTTGTGGCCATATAAAGCTAAACTAAGGTCACGTTCACACATTGAGTATTGATTTTTACTCCAGTATTTAAAGGAAAGGTGCCGCAATTTTGTTTTTGTATTAAAAATGATTGTTTATAGAAACAATTATCTTTAATACAAAATTATTTTTTTTAACCTTAATATCTTTTTTATTATTAATAATTTTTGCAGCCACTGGGCGCCGCCATTTTGATTTGCAGGAGTGTAAGAGTCCCAGCACGACAGTTTCTCTCTGCACTTACGGCAGCTCTGTGCATAGGACTCAGCAGTCGGGAGCCGACCTCATTATCTCCTGCTCTGATCTGGCCACGCCCCCTGGGCTGTCTCCACATCACAGCAGAGGCAGGAGGTCGGCGCCATGTTTCTTCAGCCCACAGTGTGTGAGCTCCACTGTGACTGAGAGCTGTGCTGTTGGAGGGGCAGCTCCAGCTGCCTCTCCTCTCACACTGTCAGCAGTCGGCTGTTCCCTGTCCTCTGGTGCCTGGTGCCCTGGCTCTAATCTCTAGAATCGCTAGAGAGGGTGAAGTGCTGGGGTCTGATGTCCTCTATCAGGAGCTGCAGAGAGGTAACAGGGGGGGAGGGGGAGGCTCTGTGCTGCTCCGACCCTGACTCACTGCAGCCACTGATCAAGGACATCAGACCGTGTATCTATCACTATACTGTGCTGAGCCATGTATCTAATCCTCTCCTGTATGATACTGTCTGCTGTGCCCTGTACCTAATCCTCTCCTGTGTGATACTATGCTGAGCCATGCATCAAATCCTATACTGTACTGAATGCTGAGCCGTGTATCTAATCCTGTATTGTGTGATACTGTCTGCTGAGCCGTGTATCTAATCCTATCCTGTGTGATACTGTGCTGAGCCGTGTATCTAATCCTATCCTGTGTGATACTGTGCTGAGCCGTGTATCTAATCCTATCCTGTGTGATACTGTGCTGAGCCGTGTATCTAATCCTATACTGTGTGATACTGAATGCTGAGCCGTGTATCTAATCCTATACTGTGTGATACTGAATGCTGAGCCGTGTATCTAATCCTATCCTGTGTGATACTGTGCTGCGCTGTGTATCTAATCCTATCCTGTGTGATACTGTGCTGAGTCGTGTATCTAATCCTCTCCTGTGTGATACTGACTGCTGAGCCGTGTATCTAATCCTCTCCTGTGTGATACTGTGCTGAGCCGTGTATCTAATCCTATCCTGTGTGATACTGTGCTGAGCCGTGTATCTAATCCTATCCTGTGTGATACTGTGCTGAGCCGTGTATCTAATCCTATACTGTGTGATACTGAATGCTGAGCCGTGTATCTAATCCTATCCTGTGTGATACTGTGCTGAGCCGTGTATCTAATCCTATCCTGTGTGATACTGTGCTGAGCCGTGTATCTAATCCTATCCTGTGTGATACTGTGCTGAGCCGTGTATCTAATCCTATCCTGTGTGATACTGTGCTGAGCCGTGTATCTAATCCTCTCCTGTGTGATACTGTCTGGTGAACCGTGTATCTAATCCTCTCCTATGCACTCCTCTCCCCCCTGCATATCTTTCCCCATTGCACACACAACTCAATGCGTGCGATAACAGGAGCTGCAGGGGTCATGCTGTATTATGGCATTATGTGAGATCTATATGACGGTATTATGTGATCTGTATGGTGGTGATTATGCTTGATCAGTATTGTGAGAATTATACGGTGGTATTGTGTGTGATCTATATGGCGGTATTATGTGAACACTGGCAGTATTGTGTGATCTATATGGTGGTATTATGTGAGAACACTGGCAGTATTATGTGTGATCTATATGGCGGTAAGTGAGAACACTGGCGGTATTGTGTGATCTATATGGTGGTATGTGAGAACTGTATGACAGTATTGTGTGATCTATTTGATGGTATTGTGTGTGATCTATATGGCGGTATTATGTGTGATCTATATGGTGGTATGTGAGAACTGTATGACAGTATTGTGTGATCTATTTGATGGTATTGTGTGTGATCTATATGGCGGTATTATGTGTGATCTATATGGTGGTATGTGAGAACTGTATGACAGTATTGTGTGATCTATTTGATGGTATTGTGTGTGATCTATATGGCGGTATTATGTGTGATCTATATGGTGGTATGTGAGAACTGTATGACAGTATTGTGTGATCTATTTGATGGTATTGTGTGTGATCTATATGGCGGTATTATGTGAGAACACTATGGCAGTATTATCTTCAGAAAGCAGACCCATTCTATGGTGGTTCTGGCTGAGCACCTGCACACGGGTCTGGGGTAATAGAGGGGCAGCATGACCTTCAGTTAGGTGCAGTCAGGGGAAGGCTGGTGAGGCAGCTGAAGAGAGGGGTCTCATTTTTATCGTTACTATATGGCTACATTTCCTTCCCAGCGTCACCCCGTACTTCGCCTGTCGCCTCGCTTTCACACATCGCCAGGACAGGATGGAGAAGACAGGATCTAAGGAGGGGAATGGGGTCTGCATGCAAAGTCTGGATCAGAACAGGCCATCAATCCACAGAAATGTTTCCTGGATTTCTGTGGAGCAGACGGTCCATCCACGTGTATAAAAGACAGTGCTCTATGTACAATCCCTGGCTGCTCCGCACACTGAACATGGTGCCTTCCCATAGACCAGCACACTGCTCTCCTGAAATACTCTGTGCTGCTGTCACCCTGCTCCCTCCACCACATATCTCCCAGAATCCTTGCTGCCTGCCATCCTCGGTGACTGTCTACTTGTCAGTGTAAGGCTGCTTTCACACTATCATCGGTACGGGCCCATCGCAGTGCGTCGGGCCGACATACCGACGCATGCTGTGAAATAAATGCCCGACGTGGTAGCGGATGTAGTCTTACGACGCTTCCGCTGCCCCATTGTAAGGTCTGGGGAGGAGGGGGCAGAGTTTCGGCTGCGCATGCACGATCGAAAATGGCGGACTCGACGCACAAAAAAAGTTACATGTAATGTTTTATTTGTGGCGGTGGTCCGCCAAAACAGGACGCAACCATCGCACAATGGTTGCGACGTGTGGCAATACGTCACAACGCGTCGGAAATGTAAGTCTATGGGGAAAAAACGCATCCTGCAGACAACTTTGCAGGATGTGTTTTTTCTCCTAAACGACGAATTGCGACGTACAGCCAACAACGCTAGTGTGCAAGTAGCCTAAGGCTGCCGTCACACTAGCAGTATTTGGTCAGTATTTTACCTCAGTATTTGTAAGCCAAAACCATGAGTGGGTGATAAATACAGAAGTGGTGCATATGTTTCTGTTATATACTTCTCCTCTAATTGTTCGACTCCTGGTTTTGGCTTACAAATACTGAGGTAAAATACTGACCAAATACTGCTAGTGTGACGGCAGCCTTACTCTGCAGTCACCAACAAAATGGCTGCTCACTGGGTTCCTGAATATCATCCTCTTATCCCTTAGCAGACACCCAGAAGGGAAGGAGAGGAGAGGAGTGACATCACACACGTCAGCAGACTCCGCCCATAATTACTGCAGTGCTGTAATGTGAGCTAGTTGTACACGAGGTTTTTCTGAAATTTCAGCAGCTGCTCCCCCTAGTGTTTAAAAGTGGAAATTCCAAAACTTTTCAAATTATTTTTCATATTTTACTAAATTATAAACAAATGATAATATTTTTTAAGAAAATGTAAACATTAATTCTCTACATTTTTACAATTTCTGTAAAAAAAAATTTTTTTATGGCACCTTCCCTTTAAGAGCCAAAACCAGGAGTGGAGCAGTCAGAGGAAAAGTATAACAGAAACACGTCACCACTTCTGCATTTATCACCCACTCCTGGTTTTGGCTTACAAATACTAATGTAAAAAACTGAACTTGTGAACGAGGCTTAAAGGGTGCTACATACCTACGACTTATGCATCATGATCTCTGTGACACTTTTTTTTTAAAATTCGATTATTAACCAGAAAACAACATATACACATGTGTGCAACCAAGCCAGTATAAGGGTATGTTTCCACGTTCAGGAAACGCTGCGTTTTTGACGCTGCGTTTTTCCGCAGCGTCAAAAACACAGCGTCCAGATGTTACAACATAGTGGATGGGATTTCATGAAATCCAGACTCCACTATGCGTTAAAAAACGCATGCGTTTTTGCCGCGAAAACGCATGCGTGGTGCGTTTTTTCGAAACGCAGCATGTTGCTACTATGAGCAAAACACGCAGGTACACCGCAGGTGACCTGCCAGTGACCTCAGGTGCAGTTTTGGTCAGGATTTTACCTGCATAAAATCCTGACCAAAGCCTGAAGCAAAACTGAACGTGGAAACATACCCTAAGGGTATGTGTCCACGTTCAGGATTGCATCAGGATTTGGGCAGGATTTTTCATCAGTATTTGTAAGCCAAAACCAGGAGTGGAACAATTAGAGGAAAAGTATAATAGAAACATATGCACCACTTCTGCATTTATCACCCACTCCTGGTTTTGGCTTACAAATACTGATGAAAAATCCTGACCAAATCCTGATACAATCCTGAACGTGGACACATACCCTAGCAGTATTTGGTCAGTATTTTACCTCAGTATTTGTAAGCCAAAACCAGGAGTGGGTGATAAATGCAGAAGTGGTGCATATGTTTCTATTATACTTTTCCTCTAATTGTTCCACTCCTGGTTTTGGCTTACAAATACTGATGTAAAATACTGACCAAATACTGCTGGTGTGACGGTAGCCTCAAGGTAATTACAAATAGACAACAAATTTGTATATTAAACTGCTCGTACAATTCAGTTTCATGAGTCCATATATTGCTATACATATAATAAACCATTGGCCAAGTGAACAGAAGACATTACTCAACATTATGTCTATTTGGTAACATGTATCTCAAAAAAAAAATTGACATTATACAACTAATTAAACTAGAACTATCCTATCCAATTCCGCCGCCCGATACCTACTGTATATATATTATAATAACCATCTGATGCCGAGTATAATTTGATGTGTTTTAATATCTGTGACACTTTGACACTCTTTACTACTATTTCTTCTTAGATTTTGTCAATAGAAGTTAACAGGTAATTAATTATTTAATAGGTTACTGTACACATTTTATTTTGGCCTATCACCTTTTCACCTTTATTATGAAGCCTTGATTTCCCCGACATAGCACAAAAAGCGACTATACTGGTATTTTTTCTTCTGCAGCACAGTTCAAACATTCAAAAAGATAATGAATGTTAGTGAAAAAAAAAAACACTTAGCAATTCAAGTGGAATGAGAGAGGGACAAGGCAGCTGGGTACTGAGCAATTCCCTGCCTTAATGGACTCTTCACAATGGAGATGTCTTGAAGCATCTGAGATCTATTGTCTTATTTGAATAGCAACTACTGCATCATGATGAGAGTGAAAGATCACTAATGATTCAAGTTAAATCAGTTCCGTATAAATGCCTTGATCGTTTCTTTGAAAGGCTACTGGGTATAAAGCACCTGTAAAATAATATGTTCAAGCTAACACCCAACACGTCCCAGCTGGGATTTGAGGAAAAACAAGGCAAAAAGGAGACTTTTTTTAATCATTAAAGTTAAGTGGCAATTTTGTCGTTTATTTCCAAGTATTGATTTCAACACTTTCACACCTGCTTTATGCTAATGTTAAAAATAGTCCAGCATGAATTTTTCCACAATTTTTTATTGCACCAACTTTTAATTAGTGGGCAACATTCCCACGATGAGCTTTTGGTGAGTTTTTTATGTTGCATATTTTCTGCACCATTAAGTAAAATAGGTTACTTTGCATCTTTCCGAAAATACACAGCATAAAAAATTCACCAAAAACTCATCGTGGGAGCATAGCCTAAGGCCAGTCTCACACATCCAGATAAATCCGGTAATGGAGAAATTGGTACCGGAGTTATCCGTGTCCATGTGTCCATGTGCTCACGTGGTACATCAGTGTGGCACACGTGCGGCAGCCATGTGCCGCCTGTGTGCCGACTGAGGACCACATGGACCGTGCAGGAGACAGCACTAGAGTTAAGCGCTGTCCCCTGCTTTTGGTGCTGAAGCCGGCATTCATTCCTTCTCCCCAGCACCGTTCGCTGGAGAGAAGGAATGAAAAATCAAGGTTTTTTTATTTTTTTTTTTGTTAAGAATAAAGTTTGGGGTCACCTCCCGCCTCCCACCCCGTGTACGCCCACCCGTTTGCATTAAAATACTCACCCAGCTCCCGCGTTGTCTCCTCTCAGCGCTGGCAGCTTGTCCTGTGTGAGCAGTCATGTGCTACCGCTCATTACAGGGATGAATATGCGGCTCCACCCCTATGGATTAATAATGGATAGGTGTAATAATTGACGCCTCTCCATTATTAACCTGGCTTAATGTCACCTTACAATAGCAAGGTGACATTAACCCTTCATTACCCCATATCCCACCACTACACAGGAGTGGGAAGAGAGAGGCTAAGTGCCAGAATAGCTGCATCTTACAGATGTGCCTTTTCTGGGGTGGCTGGGGGCAGATGTTTTTAGCCAGGGGGGGTCCTATAACCATGGTACCTCCCTAGGCTATTAATAGCTGCCCTCAGTCACTGGCTTTCCCAATCTGGCGGAGAAAATTGCGCGGGAGCCCACGCCAATTTTTTCCGGAATTTAACCCTTTCATTTAATAGCTAGAGACCCAAAATTTTACACACACAGAGACACTTGTTACATTAATAAAGAGGAATATGTAATAAAATAATGGATATGAGATGGCTTACTGTATGTAAACCATGTCTCATACCCTGTCGGGTTTGTGAAGGAGATAGGAAAAGCCGGCAATTGAATTACCGGCTTTTCTGCTATCTAGCGCTGAATTAAATATAAATATATATATATATATATATATATATGTGTCTCACTGACATATATATATATACATATATATATATACCTATTCTATGTGTAGACATTTAGGCTACCTATTCTATTCTATTCTGTCAGTGTGATTTTACTGTACACCGCACTGAATTGCTGGCTTTTCTATAGAACATCGCTGCGTATTTCTCGCAAGTCACACGCATGGTCCGTGTATAATCCGTAATTTTCTCGCCCCCATAGACTTTCATTGGCGGATTTTTTGCACAATACACTGACAAACGCAGCATGCTGAGATTTTCTACGCCCGTAACATACCGTATATTACGGATGCGTTATATACGGCAGATAGGAGCTGCCCCATAGAGAATCATTGGGCTGTGTGCAATGCGTATTTTCTGGACATATTTTCTGAGCTCATACGTCCGTAAAACTCGCTAGTGTGACGCCGGCCTAAAGCAGCTAAAATGTAACTAGGTTGACAAGCATACTAATTGCATGAATCAGTATAAGCAGCTTTAATTTCCCTTTACTCTTTTCTGCATTTCTGGGTGTTTCATAACTGTAATGTGTCCTGGGATCTTAACATTGAACAATCCACAACCCTATACAGTAAGGGTACGTGTCCACGTTCAGGATTGCATCAGGATTTGGTCAGGATTTTACGTCAGCATTTGTAAGCCAAAACCAGGAGTGGGTGATAAATGCAGAAGTGGTGACGTGTTTCTATTATACTTTTCCTCTAATTGTTCCACTCCTGGTTTTGGCTTACAAATACTGATGGAAAATCCTGACCAAATCCTGATGCAATCCTGAACGTGGACACATACCCTAAGGGAACGCCCTGCAGGTACTTTACATTGCAGTAGATATACTTGTTTTAACGATCATGCAACTTCCATAGCATAGCCATCCACTGACAAACTCCCTTTAACCTTTAAACCCCAATCAGACATCCAATTTTTTTGGAAGTGAAAAATAAAGACCTATTTTCAGCATTTTAAATCAGATTTTCATCAGCGTTCGGTCCATGCGTCAGTTTTTACCGTCAGTGTTTAATCGGTGATTTTTTAAATACACTGATAAAAAAAAGGTCTATGGGGCTGTTCATACAGTCAAGTTTCTTCACGTTTGTGATTTTTTTGCGGCCCATGTGTCTGCAAAAAAATGCACAGAGAAATATCCTTTTGATCCAAGTAAAAATTACCCATACAAGTTTATAGCGAAATATCACTTACAGCTAGTGATGGGTAAACCGTGGATGTTTTTGTCCGGCAAGTTCATCCTAACATTTAAAAAAGTTCAGTTCGGATACCAGAACACTACCCGAACTCACGCCTGGACCCCATTAAGGTGAATGAGGGCCCGAACATCCGTTGTTTCCCACACTGTCATCTGTATAACAGCATTTGAAACAAGGGCTCTAATTGGCGGTAAGTTCATTACTACCAGTCAGAGCACTGTGATTTCCATGCTGCCAGCAGCTGTGACTCACTGTTAGGCCGGTTTCACACGTCAGTAGCTCCGGTACGTGAGGTGACAGTTTCCTCACGTACCGGAGACACTGACACACGTAGACCCATAAAAATCAATGCATCTGTGCAGATGTCATTGATTTTTTGCGGACCGTGTCTCCGTGTGCCAAACACGGAGACATGTCAGTGTTCGTGGGAGCGCACGTATTACACGGACCCATTAAAGTCAATGGGTCTGTGTAAAACACGGACCACACACGGACCTTCTCCGTTTGCAGTCCGTGTGGCGTGCAGGAGACAGCGCTACAGTAAGCGCTGTCCCCCCCACTGGTGCTGAATCCGCGATTCATATGTTCCCTGCAGCAGCATTTGCTGCAGAGAAAATATGAATAATAGTGTTTAAAATAAAGATCTATGTGTCCGCCGCCCTCCCACCCCCTGTGCGCCCCCCCGCTGTTCTGAAAATACTCACCCGCCTCCCTCGCAGTGTTCTGTGCTGGCCG
The DNA here is from genome assembly GCF_051348905.1 of Ranitomeya variabilis. NCBI lineage: Eukaryota > Metazoa > Chordata > Amphibia > Anura > Dendrobatidae > Ranitomeya > Ranitomeya variabilis. The sequence goes on along the minus strand of NC_135234.1, from coordinate 466,095,067 downwards.
CCCCTTCTACTGTATGCGGTCACGTGGGGCCGACGATTAGAGTCATGAATATGTGGCTCCACCTCCCATAGGGGTGGAGCCGCCTATTCATGACTGTAAATGAGCGGCCCCACGTGACCGCATACAGGAGAAGATGGGGCCAGACCAGGAAGCAGCGACAGCCAATGAGGGAGCAGGTGAGTATTTTCAGAACAGCGGGGGGGGGGCGCACAGGGGGTGGGAGGGCGGCGGACAGATAGATCTTTATTTTAAACACTATTATTCATATTTTGTCTGCAGCAAACGCTGCTGCAGGGAACATATGAATTGCGGATTCAGCACCAGATGCTGGTAGTAAGTGTGGTACCCAACACGGTGCGTGTGGTACCCAGTGGGCACACGGGCGGCACACGTGTGCCACACTGATGTTCACCAGAAACGCAGGGGCACACGGACACGGATAATTCCGGTACCGATTGTTTCCGGTACCGGAATTATCTGGACATGTGGGACAGCCCTTAAACGGTTGCTACTCTCATCATCCTACACCTGCTCTCACTGATAGCAGCAAGAGCATGCAATGCTGATAAGAATATTCATCAGCCGGCACCTGTGTAATAAATAAATACAAAAATTGGCAAGTGTTCCCCTCTATTTTTGATAACCAGCGCTGGTAAAGCTGACAGCTGCGGGCTGCAATCCCGCAGGACTCTGACCTGTAGTAATAAACTTACCATCAATCAGAGCATGTCTTTCCCACACTGTCACGTAGTTGACTTTGTGGCAAACAACAGATGTTCAGGCTTTTGAACAGCTACATGGACTTCCAAAGAAGTCTGTGTTCGGGTACGGTACGGACTCCGAACTTTACTGTTTGGGTTCGCCCATCACTACGTACAACTAGGGATAAGCAAACCCTTGGAAGCCCAGGATTGGCAGCTTCGGCTGAACTTAAGTCCAAAGTTCAGCTCGGGTATGGATAACATGTGTAAACCTCTAAAAACAGATATCTTTTATAGGGTACTCGTTAAAACAGGAGGGAAAATTGTCCCAAACAGACAAAAAAAACATATAAATAGATAACCAATCAATAGAAGAAATAGTAGAGATTAGCTAAGGCAACCTTAGCAAGGGATCTATTCTCAACTCCTGGCTGCCAGCGCAGATTGGCACCCTATGTGAAGTGACAGTGGTGCACCCTTTCCTTGGCTGCTGTCCCTTGGGTTCCTATTACACCTTAAGAGGAAAAGATAAAGAGTGTTAATGGGTTCTAAGTTAGCTGACCCTCAGTATTAACCAAAATATGTCAGACACAATAGTGAGGTTGAGGTGTTCAGATGACATCCGCCATATGTCAGTATCAAGAGGTCTAAGGGTATGTGTCCACATTCAGGATTGCATCAGGATTTGGTCAGGATTTTCCATCAGTATTTGTAAGCCAAAACCAGGAGTGGGTGATAAATACAGAAGTGGTGCATACGTTTCTATTATACTTTTCCTCTAATTGTTCCACTCCTAGTTTTGGCTTACAAATACTGATGGAAAATCCTGACCAAATCCTGATGCAATCCTGAACGTGGACACATACCCTAATACCAAGAAATTCAAGTCATCAGAAAGTCAGTAATATTTGAACTTAACCAAAGGATCATAAGGCTCTATCAACAGTAAATGATCCTGTAGAAATAGCAAAGGATAAAATGCTATTGGCAAAGTTGTAGAGCTTGTGTAGCCATCAATGGTGGTTACAAAACAGAACAAGATGAGTCGGTGGGAGTAAACTACCTTACCCTGAATGATGCCTATAAAGGTGACACCTCCTTGCCAGTGAAGGATGGCACTCTAGATGATAGCGAAGTGGTGTCCCCACTTAATGTGTGCAGTCCCTTGTTTGACCCTATACAGCCCTAGCTATGACACACGGCAGAGGAGACATGCCAGACACAATAATACTAAGCAGAAATATCTACCTAAATTGTAGCAATAATTGAGGGACTATTAGATAATATTCACAAAAATAGATGGATATACAACAGGTAATGCTCATTCAGATCAATAAGAAAGATGGGCCACGCTGCCTACCAGACATGCTGCAAGATAAACACCCATTTATTTAACAGTTTTACATAAGGTAGTAATGATCCAGACTGATGATTAGGATATACCACTCTGTCTTAACCCCTTAGTGACAGAGCCAATTTGGTACTTAATGACCGAGCCAATTTTTACAATTCTGACCAGTCACTTTAAGAGGTTATAACTCTGGAACGCTTTATCGGATCCCGCTGATTCTGAGACTCTTTTTTTGTGACATATTGTACTTCAAGTTAGTGGTAACATTTCTTCGATATTACTTGCGATTATTTATGAAAAAAATTGAAATATGGCAAAAAATTTAGCAATTTTCAAATTTTGTATTTTTATGCCCTTAAATCAGAGAGATATGTCAAGAAAAATAGTTTATAACTAACATTTCCCACATGTCTACTTTACATCAGCACAATTTTGGAAATACACTTTTTTTTTGTTAGGGAGTTATAAGGGTTAAAAGTTGACCAGCAATTTCTCATTTTTACATCACCATCTTTTTTTAAGGGACCACATCACCTTTTAAGTCATTTTGAGGGGTCTATATGATAGAAAATAACCAAGTGTGACACCATTCTAAAAACTGCACCCCTCAAGCTGCTCAAAACCACATTCAAGAAGTTTATTAACCCTTTACGTGCTTCACAGGAACTGAAACAATGTGGAAAAAAAAATGAACATTTAACTTTTTTTTGCAAACATTTTATTCAGAACCATTTTTTTTAATTTTCACAAGTGTAAAAACAGAAATTTAACCACAAATTTTGTTGTGCAATTTCTCATGAGTACACCGATACCCCATATGTGGAGGTAAACCACTGTTTGGGCGCACCGCAGAGCTTGGAAGTGAAGGAGCACCGTTTGACTTTTTCAATGCAGAATTGGCTGGAATTGAGATCGGACGCCATGTCGCGTTTGGAGAGCCCCTGATGTGCCTAAACAGTGGAAACCCCCCACAATGACACCATTTTGGAAACTAGACCCCTTAAGGAACTTATCTAGATGTGTGGTGAGCACTTTGAACCCCCAAGTGCTTCACAGAAGTTTATAACGTAGAGCCGTGAAAATAAAAAATCGCATTTGTTTACACAAAAATGATCTTTTCGCCCACAAATTCTTATTTTCACAAGGGTAACAGGAGAAATTAGACCACAAAAGTTGTTTTGCAATTTCTCCTGAGTACGTCGATACCCCATATGTGGGGGTAAACCACTGTTTGGGCGCACCGCAGAGGTTGGAAGAGAAGGAGTGCCGTTTTACTTTTTCAATGTAGAATTGGCTGGAATTGAGATCGGACGTCATGTCGCGTTTGGAGAGCCCCTGATGTGCCTAAACAGTGGAAACCCCCACAAGTGATACCATTTTGGAAACTAGACGCCTTAAGGAACTTATCTAGATGTGTGGTGAGCACTTTGAACCCCCAAGTGCTTCACAGAAGTTTATAACATAGAGCCGTGAAAATAAAAAATCGCATTTTTTTCTACAAAAATGATCTTTTTGCCCCCAAATTTTTATTTTCACAAGGGTAACAGGAGAAATTAGACCACAAAAGTCGTTGTGCAATTTCTCCTGAGTATGTCAATACCCCATATGTGGGGGTAAACCACTGTTTGGGCGCACCGCAGAGCTTGGAAGAGAAGGAGTGTCGTTTTACTTTTTCAATGTAGAATTGGCTGGAATTGAGATCGGACGCCATGTCACGTTTGGAGAGCCCCTGATATGCCTAAACAGTGGAAACCCCCCACAAGTGACACCATTTTGGAAACTAAACCCCTTAAGGAACTTATCTAGATGTGTGGTGAGCACTTTAATCCCCCAGGTGCTTCACAAAATTTTATAACGTAGAGCCGTGAAAATAAAAAAAATCGCATTTTTTCTACAAAAATTATCTTTTTGCCTCCAAATTTTTATTTTACCAAGGTTAACAGGAGAAAATGGACCCCAGAAGTTGTTGTACAATTTGTCCTGAGTACACCGACACCCCATATGTGGGGGTAAACCACTGTTTGGGCGCATGGCTGAGCTCGGAAGCAAAGGAGCGCCATTTGACTTTTCAATGCAAAATTGACTGGAATTGAGATCGGACGCCATGTCGCGTTTGGAGAGCCCCTGATGTGCCTAAACAGTAGAAACCCCCCACAAGTGACCCCATTTTGGAAACTAGACCCCCATGGAACTTATCTAGATGTGTGGTGAGAACTTTGAATGCCCAAGTGCTTCACAGAAGTTTATAATACAGAGTCGTGAAAATAAAAAATATTTTTTTTTCTACAAAAAAGATTTTTAGCCCCTAAGTTTTTATTTTCACAAGGGTAACAAGAGAAATTGGACCCCAAAAGTTTTTGTCCAATTTGTCCTGAGTATGCTGGTACCCCATATGTGGGGGTAAACCACTGTTTGGGTGCATGGCTGAGCTCGGAAGGGAAGGAGCGCCGTTTTGGAATGCAGACTTTGATAGAATTGTCTGCGGGCGTTATGTTGCGTTTGCAGACCCCTAATGTACCTAAACAGTAGAAACCCCCCACAAGTGACCCCATTTTGGAAAATAGACCCCCCAAGGAACTTATCTAGATACAGTATGTGTTGAGAACTTTGAATGCCATGTGCTTCACAGAAGTTTATAATGCAGAGTAATGAAAATGAAAAATATTTTTTTTTTCCACAAAAAGATTTTTTAGCCCCCAAATTTTTATTTTCACAAGGGTAACAAGAGAAATTGGACCCCAAACGTTGTTGTACAATTTGTCCTGAGTATGTTGGTACCCCATATGTGGGGGTAAACCACTGTTTGGGCACACAGCAAAGCTCGGAAGAGAAGGAGCGCCATTTTGGAATGCAGACTTTGATAGAATTGTCTGTGGGTGTTATGTTGCGTTTGCAGAGCCCCTGATGTACCTAAACAGTAGAAACCCCCCACAAGTGACCAAATTTTGGAAACTAGACCCCCTAAGGAACTTATCTAGATAGTGGTAAGAACTTTGAATCCTCAAGTGCTTCACAGAAGTTTATAATGCAGAGTAGTGAAAATAAAAAATATTTTTTTTTCCACAAATAAGATTTTTAGCCCCCAAGTTTTTAATTTCACAAGGCTAACAGGAGAAATTGGACCACATAAGTTGTTGTCCAATTTATCCTGAGTATGCTGATGCCCCATATGTGGGGGTAAACCACTGTTTGGGCGCACGGTAGAGCTCAGAAGGGAGGGAGCACCATTTGACTTTTTAGCGCAAAATTGGCTGTCATGTTTGGAGACCCCCTGATGTACCTAAACAGTGGAAACCCCCCAATTCTAACTCCAACCCTAACCCCAACACACCCCTAACCCTAATCTCAACCCGATCCATAATCCTAATCACAACACTAACAATAATCACAACCCTAACCCCAAAACAGCCCTAATCTCAACCCTAACCATAACTCTTATCAAAACCCTAAATCCAACACACCCCTAATCCTAATCTCAACCCTAACCTCAAACCTAACCCTAATCCCAATACACCCCTAACCCTAATCCCAACCCTAACCTTAACCCTAATCCCAACCCTAACCTTAACCCTAATCCCAACCCTAACCCTAATCCCAACCCTAATCCCAAACGTAACCCTAATCCCTACCTTAATCCCAAACGTAACCCTAATACCAACCCTAATCCAAACCCTAACCCTAATCCCAACTCTAACCCTAACTTTAGCCCCAACCCTAACCCTAACTTTAGCCCCAACCCTAACCCTAATTTTAGCCCCAACCCTAGCCCTAACCCTAACTTTAGCCCTAACCCTAACCCTAAATTTAGCCCCAACCCTAACCCTAAATTTAGCCCCAACCCTAACCCTAAATTTAACCCTAACCCTAGCCCTAACTTTAGCCCCAACCCTAACCCTAGCCCTAAGGCTACTTTCACACTTGCGTCGTGTCGCAATCCGTTGTTTTGGACAAAAAACGGATCCAGCAAATGTGCCCACAGGAAGCCTTTTTTGCCGATAGACTTGTATTGCCGACGGATGGCCACACGTCGCGTCCATCGTGCACTGGATCCGTTGTGTTTTGGCGGACCGTCGTCACAAAAAAAGTTCAATGTAACTTTTTTTGTGTACGTCGTGTCCGCCATTTCTGCGCATGCGTGGCCGTAACTCTGCCCCCTCCTCCCCAGGACATAGACTGGGCAGCGGATGTGTTGAAAAACTGCATCCGCTGCCCACGTTGTGCACAATTTTCACAACGTGCGTCAGTACGTCGGGCCGACGCATTGCGACCGCCCCGTACCGACGCAAGTGTGAAAGAAGCCTAAGGCTACTTTCACACTAGCGTCGTACTCGGCCCGTCGCAGTGTGTCGGGCCGACATACCGACGCTAAAGTTGTAAGCGCCGCACAACGGGTGCAGCGGATGCTGTTTTTCAACGCATCTGCTGCCCCATTGTGAGGTGCGGGGAGGCGGGGGCGGCGTTCCGGCCGCGCATGCGCGGTCGGAAATGGCGGACACGTCGCATAAAAAAACATTACATGTAGCATTTTTTGTGCGGACGGTCCGCCAAAGCACGACGCATCCATCGCACGACGGATGCGACGTGTGGCAATCCATCGCAATGTGTCGCTAATGCAAGTCAATGGAGAAAAAACGCATCCTGCAAGCACTTTTGCAGGATGTGTTTTTTTCTCCAAAACGGCGCATTGCGACGGAAGCCAAAAAACTCTAGTGTGAAAGTAGCCTAACCGTAGCCCTAACCCTAGCCCTATCCCTAAATTTAGCCCCAACCCTAACCCTAAATCTAGCCCCAACCCTAACCCTAGCCCTAGCCCTAACCCTAACCCTAATTTTAGCCCCAACTTGTCTCTCCTGCCGGCCGGCAGATGGCAGCAGATGGCGGGCGCACTGCGCATTCGCCTGCCATTTTCTTTCCCGAGGAAGAAGCCGGCCAGCAGGAGGAGACGCAGGAGGACCCAGGGACACCGGTAAGTATGATAGGGTCCCCGAATCCCCCTATTTCTCTGTCCTCTGATGTGCGATCACATCAGAGGACAGAGAATTACAGATCGCTTTTTTTTTTTTTTTTTTGCGGTCGCCGGTAAACAGTTAATTATTGGCGATTACAAAACAGGGGTCGGTAAAAACCGACCCAGATCATGTTCTTTGGGGTCTCGGCTATGCCCAGCAGCCGAGACCCCAAAGATCTTCCTGGGGCCGGGCGGCGGGCGCACTGCGCATGCGCCCGCCATTTTTTCCCCGGAAAAAGATGGCGGCGCCCATCGGGAGCCACGAGGAGCACCGGGGGAGATAGGTGAGTATTGGGGGGCTATCGGGGGCCATCGGGGACCCTATTTCTCTGTCCTCCGATGTGCGATCACATCGGAGGACAGAGAAATTAAATGGCAAATCGCGTTTTTTTTGTTGTTGTTGCGACCGCCTGTAAACGGTTAATTACCGGCGACTTGGGGGTCGGAAAAAAACCCCGAATCATGTTCTCTGGGGTCTCAGCTACCCTCGGCAACCGAGACCCCAGAGAAAATCCGACTCTGGAGGGCGCTATTCACTTTTTCCACAGCACCGTTAATTAACGGTGCTATGGTTTAAGTACCCTTAGCGGCCGCCGTTAAAAGGCGTATCGGCGGTCGTTAAGGGGTTAAACAGACTAACAGGATAGATGTAAACAAATATAAGTAAGGTAGTACTCATCCAGACTGATGATTAGGATAGACCATTTTGGCTCAACGCGTTTCACCCTTTGACTCATCAGGAGGCTTGGAATAGATGGCAGGTCATAATGATGTCTGATATTGTGAAGTTTGGTTCGGGTACCCGAACTTGAACCGAACCCCAATGGGGATCCAAACTTTGGTGCTGTAAAATGGTCATAGTAAGTGCTAGGGAGCTAAAGGAAGCAAAATTGGGTAAGAGCAGAACAATTGCCCTGCAAGCAAATGTGAACTGGAAAGTGACTTAAAATAACATAGAATAAAAAATAATAATCTTGAAACAGGAGGCGGATGTCCAAATAGAAGAGTGAAGGAGTGCCTTACGTGTATATTTTACTGTACTTGCTAATATACAAATAAATTAAAAAATGACTTTGGATTCCCCTATTTTTAATAACCAGCCAAGAGAAAGCAGAAAGCTATGAGCTGGTGTTATTATTTTGAGAGGGGGACAATATCCATGGATCTTGCCAACCTATTAATAGAGTAGAATGTGAAAGTTTGGGCACCCGTGGTCATAATTACAGTTATTGTGAACAGTTAAGCAAGTTGAAGATTTAATTATCTTTTAAAAAGCTAAAGTTAAAGATTACAAATTTCCTTTGCATTTTAGCAAAGAAAATATATTTAGTTACTTTTTACATTTTAAAAATTACAAAACGGAAAATGGGCTGATGCTAAAGTTTGGGAACCCTTGGAAATTTGTGTACTCAGATAAATTTGACCAGGGTTTCAGACCTTTATTAGCCTGTTAGGCTATGTTATGAAGTCTGAAGAACCATTCACACACTCTATGTCATGGTCACCAGAAATGTACTCAAAAGCTTCACAGAGTTAAGAGGAGGAAATCTGCACCGATGATCAACTTTTTTAGCTTGGATCCTGGGCAGGATGAAGTATGGTCCAAACAGCATCTTGACCCTCGTCATCAGACGTTAACCCCTGGGGGGAGGTGAACCTGATGAGACACAGATATCTGAGGCTAACGCGGACTGTACTGTGCTGTCAAGGCAGGGAGAGGAGGAAGGTGACTCCAAGGGCAAGGAATGTGATAACATAGAGGATGATGATGAGGTGTTAGATTCCAGTTGGTGTGAACATAGAGGCACACAGCTGACTAGGTCATCTGGTGAGGAAGATGAGGAGGTCATGTTTTGCCATGTGTCGCAGACACATAGTGATGCAGCCACGACAAGCAATGCATCCTCAGCCACAAGGGTGGCTGTCACAAGTAGCGTCCATGGGTCTGCAGCTCACAGGCATGGCAAGGGTTTCCTATCCTGGGTCTTTTTTGACACTGCGAAGGATGAGCCAACTCACGTAATCTACCAGCTTTGCAGAAAAAACTGAGTCAAAGTAAAAAGTGTAATAATTTCACTACTACATGTATGAACCTTCAAATGCGCAAACAACATGCATTCCTGTGGGAATCCCACTGCACAAAAATGCAAACCAGTGGACCTCAACAACCTTAGGCTGCCTCATCAATCACATCTGCTGCTTCTTCCTCCTCCTCTGTTACTAAGCCAACTATTGAAACGCAGGTCTTCGACCACAGAACCTTGGGTTCTTTACCTGCTCCAGTCACACTGACAGAAGCCCGCCGGCAGCTGTAACAGAAGTGGACATGCCTATTGTTTTTGACCGATCTCAGAGTATGAACACCCCACAACTTTCTCAATCTACCATAACATCTCCTGCACCTACCTCATGGTCCAGCAGTTTGTCAGGTAGGCCGTACTCCACCCTCTCTAAGCACTGCAGCCAGCCCATAGTTCTGCAGTTGTGGTCACGTAAAAGATTGTTTCGTTCTACACATGACGAAGCCAAGAGGATGAACTCCACTATCTCCAATGTGTTGGCCACAAAAATGCTGCCTTTCCGCCTGGTAGATTAAGATGGTTTCCGAAAGCTGATGGCCGTCGCAGTCCCCCAGTTCCAATTGCCCAGTCTCCATTTCTTTTCTAAGAAAGCTGTGTCTGCGCTACACCAGCATGTCTCAGACAACATCACTCGTTCCTTGACTAAATCTCTGTCTGCACAGGGTGCATTTCACCACAGACACTTGGACGAGTAAGCATATTCAAGGGCGTTACATCTCGCTGACTGAGCACTGGTTGACTCTGGTGGCTATGGGGGCAGATGCTGATTCACAAGTCTTGGAATCCCCAAGGCTTGCAGGCAAACCTCTCCATTTAACACTTACTCCACTGCTTCTGCCTCCTCCATCTCCTCTAAGGCCTCCACCGGCACCTCAACCTCTGCCTTAATGAGACACGCGTTTCAACAGTGCAGAGCAAATCCCCACCACCTCAGTACTGCACAGCCAGGGCTCACCACAATCAGACAGTGTTGAAATTGATATGCCTTGGAGATCGCAGTCATACAGCTGAAGAGTTGTGGTCAGCTCTCCAGGCTGAGTTTGATTAATGGCTGTCTCCGCTGAACCTGCATCCAGGCAAGACCATGTCCGATAATGGTGCGAACCTGGTGGTGCCCCTATGGCAAGGCAAACTTACACACGTGCTTTGAATGGCTCATGTCCTCAACTGGTGGTACAGCGTTTTCTCCGTAACTATCCTGGCCTGGGTGAGTAGCTCCAGAAAGCACATAAGCTGTGTGCTCATTTCCACCATTCGCACCCCTCAGGTCATCGACTTGCATCCATACAGAGGTCTTTGTCCATGCCATTTAATATGTTGATATGCGATGTGCCTACACGGTGAATTCCAATCTGCACATGTTGCAGTGACTGTGGCAGCAGCAATGAGCCCTGACGCAGTATGTCATGTCGTATAGCCTGGGCCAACGCAATACGGACGTGGTGCATATCATGTTTACAGGGTGTGCAAAGATTCAGGACCTCCGCACCCTTCTGCACAATTTTGAAATGGCTACAAAGATGGTTAGCGCTAACGACGCCATCATAGGCATCACTATTCTGGTCATCTTTATGCTAGAGCAGACATTGAATAGCCTGTGGGAGGAGATAGTTGTCCCTGAAGAAGAGGAGGAAGCAGAGGAGGATGCAGAAGGAATAACATTGTCTCTAAGTTCCAGACAGGCGGGTGCCAAAGGAGGGTGGATTACTGCGAACGAGGGCGGCTGGTGATAACAGACAAACTGCTATCGAAGGTGCAAGATCCGAGGAACAAATGGAGGAGGAAGAGATGTAAGTGGAAGACGCAATTTCTGTGAGTCCTTTGACACTTTTTTTTAGACCAGGTCGTGCACCAGCACAACAGAGTCCAAGTCTTACATGTGGTGAACAAATGGAGAGGATGGCGCAGAAGCATCTAGAACTGAATATAAATACCATCAAGCAGAGTTTGGACCCTTTCATATTTTGGTCTTCCAAAATGGATCAGTGGCCTGAGCTCGCCTCAAACACCTTGGAGGTTTTATCGTGCACTGCAGCCAACGTTCTCTGAGAACGTGTCTTCAGTGCTGCTGATGGTGTTAGACCACCTAACTTTCATCAAGATAAACAAGTCATGGATCTCCAAGGACTAGGTGATATTGCATTTTTTAGTGTGATGCATTAATGTCACGTAACTGCACTGTGTGATATCTTTAGTGTGGCTTCTGTGCCTGCTGTGCCTGCTGTTGCTGCTGCTTCTGCTGATATTAACTGGTGATGAGCAAATATACTTGTTACTCGAGATTTCTCAAGCATGCTCGGAGGGTCCTCCGAGTATTTTTTAGTGCTCGGAGTTTTAGTTTTTCTTGCCGCAGCTGAAAGATTTACATCTGACAGCCAGCATAAGTACATGTGGGGATTCCCTAGCAACCAGACAACCCCCCTATGTACTTATGCTGGCTATCAGATGTAAATCATTCAGCTGTGGCAAGAAAAACTAAAACTCCGAGCACTAAAAAATACTCGGAGGACCCCCGAGAATGCTCGAGAAATCTCGAGTAACGAGTATATTCGCTCATCACTAATTGTTAACACAAATTTGTGGAAATGTGAACAGTCATGGCTGGTCTACATCTGCTGGGTTAGCTGTAGTGGAAGACATGTCAGTCCCAATTATACTATTTCTATTCTTGTGACAGTTATTCCACTTCGGTTGTGTCAGGCCCTCAATTTTTAAAATGTGAAAACTCCAGGTAGGGTGTCCATCTGCTGGATTGGGCATAGTGGAAGACCTGTCGGTCCCTATTGTACTATTTCTACTCTGGTGAAATTGATGCCACTTTCATATTGTCTACCAATAATTTTGGGAAATATGAACACTCCTGGTTGCGTGTCCATCTGCTGGATTGGGTGTGCTGGAAGACCTGTCAGTCCTTATTATACTTTTTCTACTCTGGTGAAATTGATGCTACTTTGGTAGGGTCTACCAATAATTTTTGAAAATGCGTAGACTCTTGGTTGGGTCTCCTTCATGTGTGATGCCTGTAGCAGTTAGCCTCCGAGACCATCAGGCCTCCAATTCCTTGGACTCAACTACCTATGTTACTATCCTTAAATTTTTCTGACAATGGTAGTCTATGAATCTGGTATTTGTGTCACCTGAGTGTGGCTCAGCATGAAAGCAGGTAGAGGGGTTGCATGTGGTAACAGGGCTCCCAGCAAAGGAGGCCTACACCAATCCCTCACCCACCTCGTCTTACTATGATGTTCAATTGAAAGCTGTAAATGCTGTCCCAGTCCCCAATGCCTCATTGCTGCAGTGCCATGGTACAATTTGTACTGTGAGTGAATTGATGCCACTTTCCTGGTGTCAGTCCCTCATTTGATGTGTTTTGGCAGCATTTGGGGCCATTATAAGGTGTTATGCATGCACTTGTTTTTGCTTCCCATTGGCATGAATGGCGTTTGGTTATATTTGGCAAATATTCAACTAATTAGCGAATATTGCAAATTCGGCGATAGCAATCCGAACCGAACACTGAAATATTCGCTCATCTCTAAAAAAAGATTTGTTAAATTGGCCCTTATACATAAAAAATGAGAAAAACACATAAATATAAAAATGAGTCTAAGTTAGCCTTTTAACCCCATACCACAGGCACCGCAACTGAACTGGTTTGCCAGATGCACACCCTGGCTCTGCATGAGTTCTCAAAAGGCTGGCATAACTTATTAGTAGTGTTGAGCGATACCGTCCGATACTTGAAAGTATCGGTATCCGAAAGTATCGACCGATACCGGCAAAGTATCGGATCTAATCCGATACCGATACCCGATACCAATACAAGTCAATGGGACACCAAGTATCGGACGGTATCCTGTATGGTTCCCAGGGTCTGAAGGAGAGGAAACTCTCCTTCAGGCCCTGGGATCCATATCAATGTGTAAAAGAAAGAATTAAAATAAAAAATAGGGATATACTCACCCTCTGACACAGCCTGGACTTTACCGCCGTAACCGGGAGCCGTTGTACCTAAGAATGCGCGCTTGAAGGGCCTTAGATGAGGTCACGGCGCTCTGATTGGTCCGTAGCGGTCGCGTGACCGCTACGCGACTAATCACAAAGCCGTGACGTCACCTAAGGTCTTTCAAGCCCTTGAAATACCTTAGAAGACGTCCGCAGCTTCTGATTGGTCGCGTAGCGGTCGCGTGACCGCTACGCGACCAATCACAAAGCAGTGACGTCACCTAAGGTCTTTCAAGCGCTTGAAAGACCTTAGGTGACGTCACTGCTTTGTGATTGGTCCGTAGCGGTCACGCGACCGCTACGGACCAATCAGAGCACCGTGACGTCATCTAAGGCCCTTCAAGCGTGCATTTTTAGGTACAACGGCTCCCGGTTACGGCGGTAAAGTCCAGGCTGCGTCGGAGAGGTGAGTATATCCCTATTTTTTATTTTAATTCTTTCTTTTACACATTGATATTAATCCCGATACCGATTCCCGATACCACAAAAGTATCGGATCTCGGTATCGGAATTCCAATACCCGCAAGTATTGGCCGATACCCGATACTTGTGGTATCGGAATGCTCAACACTACTTATTAGGTAGCTATTACTTTTATGGCTGGAAGTATATGGAGCTCCCCCAAGGACAGTGGGGTACTCTGGCCGGGTTGGACAGTTCACAGGGGATGTGGTCATGGCAGCAGTGACCTGGTCCGTGGTCCTTGGCATACAATAGAAGGGAATGGTAATTAAAGGGAGGAATAAAGTTTATAATGGATTTGAGGAATTGAAGAAAATGTTTGTGATGCCACTCGTGGTATTCGGCAATGAGATGGTGGCCAACGCTGCAGTTCAGATCCTCTGGAGCAGATGGTGATGCAGCAGAGTTGGTGCATCTCTCCACGAGTTAGTTAACCCCAAGGCAGATGTAGTGTTGTATGATAAGATAACGGTGATGGTTATGCTGGGCAGATGTTGTAGGAATAATGCAAGGACACAGTAAGGTGCAGTTTCCACTTTACTCACAGTTCTCCAGTCCACAAACGCTAGCCGGATGCTGTATTCTCCAGGTCAGTGGTCCAGCAAACTCCCAGGCAAATTGGGATGCACCTTTCCAGGACTCCTTTCATATGCCTTTCTCTGGCCATCTCACTACACTGACTTCCACTTCTCCTGCCCAGCACCTTACCCACAGTGTCCCAAGCCAGCAGCCATGGCCACGGCTGCCTTTTTGACGAGGTATGGGTGGATGTGGCTGTGAGTCTTGCAAAAGATGGGACTAAGTTGGGACCAGTCCCCTGTCTGCGACCTAGTCCCTCCACGTCTGTATACGGGCCCCATGGGTGGCTTCTGCACTTCCTGTGCCCCAGGACCCTTTCTGTTCCCCTGGAAGCTTCCTTCTGTTTCTCCCTCTCAATTCTCTCTTCAGGCTGTCAGGAGCTGCAGACCCTCACGTCTGTTCAGCTCCACTTCTCCTCTCAGACTCCCCTCTGCACTCTCTTCCTGCCTTCTAAGATCCTCCCCATTTCCTACCTACCCCACCCACTCCCACCACCCATTCCTATCCAGCCTGGGAATAGGCCTTCCTCCCTAAGGGTATGCCCAGGTGCCCGACTGAACTGCTGTGTGTTGGATGTGAGTTTAGAGTCCTGGGTAGTGCTCCATCCTTACCTGAGAGTGGGATACCACACCTCTGGATGAGGTGCAGTAAGTCTGTGGCAACTGGACCCCAGGGGCACCACATATATATTAGGTAGATATTCCTTTTGTAGTTGATACTGTATATAAGGTGGCTACTGTACCTGACAATGTATATTATGTGAGTATTATTTTTGAGGCTGCCATCACCATACTGATTTCTTAGGCAAAGTAATAGCACTATAGTGTAAACACTAACAACATGGTAGTGACAGCTACAAAAATATTACCTAATATATAGTGTCAGTCACAAAAATAGTACCCACCTAACATACGACTTGAGACACAAAAGTAATACTCATCTAATATACAATGCCTTAATTTAATAATGTGCAATTTTTCTGATTCCAGACAACACTCTCCTAACCAGATCTCTTACTCCTCCTTCTTGTTCTTTTCTTTCCATCCACCTTTTTATCGATATCCAAATGGCCCACTTTCTCCACTTCCTTGTTTGCCAACTCTCTATATTTCTGTCTTGCTCTGCTCCCTTATAATTGTCCAGCTCTTTGCTCCTTTTCTCTTCCACTTGCTCATGGAGGGCCAAGAGTCATATTTGACATCCAGTTTCTTATCCATTGTTCAAGTAGGCAGGCCTAGCCATAGACATACCTATTAGCACACTAAGGGTTGGGGCTACCAGGAATTTGTCTCCTTCAATCCCAGAGTCTGGCAGTGCAGAAGAAGATTGGAATATCCTTGGAAAGCGAACCTCTCCTTCAGTGCAATTGAATATATGCTGTGGTTCACGCAACAGGTAGATTGTCATTTCCAACTTGATGCCACTCCAAGAAACTGCAGAGTGCCATCTGAGAGGATATGTGTTACGCATGTGGTTGTGAAACCACTGTGCCACAGTCCGGGGAGAGCCTGGAGGGGTGTAACTAAGTGAGCACCTGACTCTTTTCTAGAGCCCCTGATGGTGGGTTTTAGACTTGGCTTTAGGTGTACACCAGGTGCTACTGCAGGACGGACCCACAGAGCCATGGAAACTGACTCCCATGAGAGAGAGGGAAGCAGGACTGGCTAGTAACTGGTTACCGGGATTGTACGGTACAAGCAGGGCTGGAATAGGATCATGGGACAGCCACAATATGGGATAATAGATGCAAGTTCTCAGGGCAAGTTCAGACTAGGTAGGTAAGCGGCACAGGTCAGATGGATCAGGATCGGGACTAGGCAAAGGCTGGATGGATTCGGGTACAGGAATAGCAGGGTAGACTGGGACAGGAACAGACAGGGCAGATCGGATCAAGAACACAGGGACCTTACAACTAACTAGCAGAAACACATAGACAAACTAAGTTGCTAAGACACCTCCCAACAGGGGAGTGTGCCTTATATACAAGACTTCTCCCAGCTATTGGCTGTGGACGTCTTTAGCAACCATACGCTGACCAATTAATATTCAGGAAGGGCGCACACCCTAAGCCCACTCCCAGGAGACCTGGACCTGCGTGCCACACTCAGGTCCTGGAAGCAGACAGACGTCGATGGTGTGCAGATGGGTAAGTCCCTCCCTACAGAGAGGGAGGAGAGGACACATGCAGGGTAGCCAGCAGTTGCCTAACAATATGATATTCTCTTCTCATGTCTCAGGTAAGGAGGGAGCACCACCCAGGACTCTAATGGGCTGTGAGCCCAGATCCTAATAAATAATGTTGAAATGTCGGGCCCTCATGACACTCTCATGAGGTATGTTGCGGACAGTTTCGTCAGAAATATGAACGTCTTTTAGCCACTGGATGATATTTTGTATGACTCTGGCAATGTTCTTCCTATTCATCCTCCAACAAAGGAACTGACATCCATCTTGCTGCCAGGATAATGCCCTACTTCTGCTCTTTCCACCTCTCTTAATTTACAAACCTTTGTACTGTTGTTTTCCATATGCTTTTCAGACTATGCTGTGAAACACAGCATACCTTTTGTGACAGCACAACATTCTGTGCAATATGACTGGGCTGCAGATACTGCCTCATAGTAGCCTTAGTGAAAAAAAACTGGCAAAATGCAAACCTAGAGAATATTACCCCAGGGAAGATAATGGGATAGTAAATGTCTGTGGCCACCACCTTCAAAAATTTACATTTTTGGGAGGTTGTCTTAGGCTACTTTCACACTAGCGTTAACTGCAATACGTCGCAATGCGTCGTTTTGCCGAAAAAACGCATCCTGCAAAAGTGCTTGCAGGATGCGTCTTTTCTGCATTGACTAACATTAGCGACGCATTTGCGACGCATTGACACACGTCGCAACCGTCGTGCGACAGTTGCGCCGTGTTGTGGCGGACCGTCGGGAGCAAAAAACGTTACATGTAACGTTTTTTGCTCCCGACGGTCTGCTTTTTCTGACCGCGCATGCGCGGCCGGAACTCCTCCCCCACCTCCCCGCACTTCCCCGCACCTCACAATGGGGCAGCGGATGCGCTGGAAAAATGCATCCGTTGCCCCCGTTGTGCGGCACAGAGAACGCTAGCATCGGTAACCTCGGTCCGACGCACTGCGACGGGTCGAGCCCGACGCTAGTGTGAAAGTAGCCTTACTGTTACATATCCAGTGCACCTTTTACTATGAAGTAAGGTATGAAGTGTTCAATTATTTTGTTAAATCAGTTTATTAACATATGTACTATATGATAATGTCTGTAAAGTGCTGCAGAATATGATAGCGCTATATAGGCAAAGCATAATAAATAAATATGTATAATAGTATTTTTACACATACACATTATACCTACATGAGCTTTTATGGGATCTCATTTTAAATCCATAGGAATAAATTAATTGAAGTTGCAGTTAGAGCTTCTACTCTTTTGGGAAGGATTTCTGCAAGCTTTTACTTTTCTGGGAAGGTTTTCTGGAGTGTGTTTGTGGGAATTTTTGCCTTTTTATCCATAAGAGCATTGTGAAGGCAGGCTTTGATGTTGGATGAGAAAGCCTTACTCACAATCTATGTTCTAGTTCATCTCAAGGGTGTTTGATAGAGCTGAAGTTAATGATTTATGTGGGCATATAAAGTTTTTCCACGTGAAACTCCCCCAATTATGTTTATGGACATTGAGCACTGTAGCACAATAATGATCATTGATGATCACAGTCACAGTCTTTAAAGACCAAGGCTAGAAAGTAAAGGAACTGGGAGTGCAGGTAGTCTTCTCATTCATCCTCCCAGAAGATGGACATGGACCAATGAGATTGAAAAATATTCTACAGGTGAACAAATGGCTATGCCGACTGTGCCGTGAGCAACGTTTTGGGTTTCTTGATCATGGAGTGAATTGCCCATATGATGGATTCCTTGCTAGATATGGATTGCATCTTACGAAAACAGGAAAACACATATTTGGCAGATGCCTTGCTACACTCATCAGGACAGGTTTAATCTAGAGCAATATGGGAAATATGCAGCTAATACATTCTTTAGAGAACCTTGCTATTAGAAGTGGAATTAAAGAACAAAAACAACAAATTCTGAATGAAAATAGTGGAGCAAGAGAAATCGACTACGAACTAAAATGTGTCTATAAAATGCACAGAGCATGGGAAATGAACAAGGAGAATTGGAGCTAGTAACACAGGAATAGAGATATGATGTCATGTGCACTGAAACTTGGTGGAATGATACACGATTGGAATACAAACTTGAAGGTTACAACTTATTTATTAGAAAAAGGATGAGGTGTTGCATTGTTTGTTAGGAAAACATACAGTATATCTCCATAGAGACCCAAGCTTCAGAGACTGATAGCTCTGTAGAAATTGTTTGGACAAGAATACAAGGAGGGAAGAACAGAAAGGACACTATTGTAGGTCTTTACTACAGGTCCCCTGGACAGACTGATCATATGGATGAACTCTTTTTACATCCAATGTCTCAGTTCTCAAAAAAAGTATGACATACAGTAATGATCAGGGAGATTTTACCTATCCAGATATTTGTTGGGAATCTCTCTCAGGCAAACTTAATGGGTCCAGAAAATTCTTATTGTCTCTTGCTGACAACTTTATCTTTCAAAGGTAGAAGAGAGAACAAAAGGGTCTGCAATCTTAGATCTGCTTCTTACCAACAGGGAGGAAATGGTTGAGGAAGTAAAGAAGGCTGGGAATTGAGGAGGCAGCAATCATGCTATCCTCATATTTTGGATTACAAGAGGAGGAAGACCAGTGAGGACTCAGACTTTAAGGTTGAAATTTAAAAAGGCAGATTTTAATTGACTCAGAAAAAGGGTAGGATAGATCCAATGGCTGGATGTTCTAAAGAACAGAAGTGTCCAAGAAGGATGGGAGTTTTTGCTAATTGAAATTCTCACCGAACAATCTGTAACAATTCCGAAAAGAAGGAAGAATTGGAAGCATTTAAAGAGACCGAGATGGATGACCACAGAACTTAATCACTTGATTAAAATGAAAAAACAAATGTATATTTAATGGAAAGAGGGAGGCATATCTAAACAATAATATAAAGCTGTTTGCAGGGAATGCAGGGCAAGCATTAGAAGAGCTAAAACCAGTAATGAGGTGAGGCTTGCAAGGGAGGGCAAAAGATATGAAAAAGGATTTTGGGAGTATGTCAAAAGCAAAAGAAAAGTCAAAGATGCTATAGAATTTTTACAGAATGAAAAGGGTGAAGTGGTCAAAAATGATGAGAAGGCCGAACTTTTACATTTCTATTTTGCATCTGTGTTCTCTAAGAAAGCAATTGTAACATCAACTGATCTTTGTGGTGTCATCAAAGAAATAAAAGAATCCATACTATCTATAAACAGAGATGGCGAGTGAACACTTAGCTAATTTAAATTAATTTAAATCTCCTGGTCCAGATGAATTACATCCTAGGGTACTGAAGGAGTTAGCAGAGGAAATTGCAGAAACATTAGCAAGAATCTTTGAGGAATCCTGGAGAAAAGAAGTTCCAGAAGATTGGAGAAGGTAAATGTTGTCCCTAACTTCAAAAAAGGAAATTACAGGCCTGTGAGCCTTACTTCTATACCGATCTTTGAACAAATTATTAAACAACATGTATGCAAGTACTTGGATAAGAATACAGTAATTAATCAGAGCCAGCATGGGTTTGTAGACAATAAGTCATGCCAGACTCACCTTATTTCCTTCTATAATGGAATCACTGACTGGATGGTAGACTGGGTTCATAACTGGTTCAGTGATCATACTCAAAGTGTGGTAATAAATGGTTACACATCCAATTGGAAGAATGTTTCAAGTGGGGTACCACAAAGCTCTTTCCTGGCTTCAATGTTGTTCAACATTTTTATAAATTATCTAGCTAAGGGAACTCAAGTTAAACTGATCAAACTTGCAGATGACGAAAAACTAGGAGGGATAGCTAACACTAGAGAAGACAGAGAAAGGATTCAGAAGGATCTAGTTAAGCTAGAACAATGGGTAGCGAATGGTATTTAACAGGGAGAAATTCAAGATTCTACATTTACAAGAAAAACGAAAATTACATTTACTGAATGGGAAAAATAGAACTAAGGAACAGCACATATGAAAAAACTTGGGTATACTAATAGACCACAGACTGCACATAAGTAAACAGTGTGATGCAGCAGTAAAAAAGGCAAACACAGTTCTAGGATGTATTAAGAAAAGCATAGAGTCTCTAGATCACGTTAAGTAATTATCCCCCTATCTTCCTTGATCAAGCCGCATCTGGAATACTGTGCCTAGTTCTGGGCACCACATTTTAAAAGACATTGAAAAACTGGAGCAGGTTCAGAAAAGAGCTACCAGGATGGTGAGCAGTATGCAAAGTATGTCTCACGAGGAACGGTTAAAGAATCTGAAAATGTTAGCTTGCAAAAAAGAAGGCTAAGAGGAGACTTAATAGCTGTCTACAAATATCTGAAGGGATGTCCCCCTGTTTTATTCTCATTTGCACATGGAAACATGAGAATCAAGGGAATGAAACTGAAAGGGAGAAAATACAGATTATATATGAGAAAAATCTTTTTGACAGTGAGAGTTATTAATGAGTGGAACAGGCTGCCATGAGAGGTGGGGAGCTCTCTTTCAATCAAAGTCTTCAAACGGGCTGGACAGACATATGTCTGAGATGGTTTAGTTAATCATCCTACGCTGCCTTGAAGTCCCTTCCAACACTAACATTCTATGATGAAGTACAATTGTACAAAATGACTTGGTATGCTGAAGATGCCCTTCAATAGAAACTAGATCAACCCATGAAAAATTACCCCATTGCAATATATTCCTTCAACAATTTACAGTTAGCATAGTGTCATCAGACAGGTAATGTTCTCCTGGTATTTGCCAACCCAAACTAGTCCATAGGATTGCCAGATAAACAAGAAATGTTATTCATCACTTCAGAAAACATGTTTCTGTAACACCCCAGGTAACTGGTTGTTACAGTGATGTTGCTTACCCTTCGGGGAGTATAATATCATGCTCAGAGGCAATCGAGTTCTCTTCACCAGGTAAGGCACCTGCATACAACACATTCCAAATCCAGGCCAGGAGGGGAAACTCAAGACCCAGATTCAGGGGAGCTTTCCTCAAATATGGATATATGTCCTGGTCTGGAGGAGGAGTGAGCCAGTCTGATAGAGACACTGAAGGAGAAGGAAGTATGAGAGAGCAGACAGAGAGGCCTGGCAGCCACGAAGGAGCTGCAGCCTCTGGGAGGAGAAAGACCCAAAGGGTTGTATGTGGTGGAGCTTTAGAGGGAAGGAGCAGAGGAGAGGAACAGGGCTCAGAGGGGAACTGTGACCAGGCACCCTCAGAGCCGAAGCGCAGTATCGGGTACCAGGAGCCCAAGGCCTTAGTGGAACTGTAGGACACTTGGCAGAATTGGAGGGCTGAGAACTTTATGGGATTGGCCCACACCACACCTGAGACGCAGCAGCACCTGAGGAGCACGGGGCATGATAGAGTCCCAATAAAAATGCTCAAGCGGCACGTCATGCAGGTACCTGTCTCAGGACAGGGGGAATAGAGAACTCTGCAGAAAGCTTCAGGCAGCAGGGACTTCATATACAGCAAGTGCTAGTTGGAAAGGCTCATGGACCTCGACTGGAAAAAGGGAATCTTCCATTGCCTGTGAGCCGGCCGAGCCATACCATCACCCGTGCCTGGTACCCTGGACTGTGGCCTGCTAACTACAGTAAACCGGGTAAAGACTTACAACTTGTGTCCTTTACTCAATTTACCGGCCTACCCCATCATCGCCATACACTTCACGACATCTGGGGACCCCGCCTTACCTGTGGGAAGTGTTACTATCATTGCTGAGACAACATCCCCCAGAGGACCCCTTTAACGCAGCATCAGTCACCCTACTGACCGAACACCACAGGTGGCGTCACGACAGACTTATTTACAATATCCCGTTAAAGTCTGTTCCCCTTTTATTGGACACCCAGGGCCATGGACCAGGTCGCAGCCGCCGTGACATCCCCTTTAAGAGAGACAGGACCCGGTGCCGAGTACCCCACTGCCCTGGCAGGGTGCTCCATTTCCACTGCTTCAGGGGGCAGTGGCAGTTTGCATTACATCACTCCATCTGATGGCTGGCATTGTGCTTGATTATGTAAGGCTTGCATGCAGCTGCTTGGTCACGGTCACGGAAACCCATGCTATGAAGCTACTGCACTCAGTTTTTGTGCTGATGATAATACCAGCAGAGACTGACAGTAACTAAGTCAGCAGTATATGGCGACTCTTATCCTCTATGCACCTTAGCTCTTAGTAACTCTGTAACTTTATGGGGTCTGCTACTTTGTGGCTGAATTGCTGTGGTACCTAAACACTTCCAATTTTCAATATTACCACTCACAGTTGATCAGGGAATATCTAGTAGAAATTTCACAAGCTGATTTTTTACAATGGTGGCTAAGGCCATGTGCACATGTTCAGTATTTTTCGCGTTTTATTCGCGTTTTTTCGCTATAAAAGCGTGATAAAAACGCGAAAAAAAACGCTTACATATGCCTCCCATTATTTTCAGTGTATTCCGCATTTCTTGTGCAAATGTTGCATTTTTTTCAGCAAAAAAATCGCATCGCGGAAAAAAAAGCAACATGTTCATTTCAAATTTGCGGAATTGCGGGGATTCCGCACACCTAGGAATGCATTGATCTGCTTACTTTCCGCATGTGGCTATGCCCACCATGCGGGAAGTAAGCAGATCATGTGCGGTTGGTACCCAGGGTGGAGGAGAGGAGACTCTCCTCCATGGACTGGGCACCATATAATTGGTAAAAATAAAAGAATTAAAATAAAAAATAGTCATATACTCACCTTCGATGGCCCCCGGAGTCTTCCCGCCTCTCAGCGGTGCATGCTGCCGCTTCCGTTCCTATAGATGGTGTGTGTGAAGGACCTGCGATGACGTCGCGGTCACGTGACCGAGACGTCATCGAAGGTCCTGCACACACACACCATCTATAGGAACGGAAGCCGCTGAGGAGATCGGCTGTCTGCAGGTGAGTATAACCATTTTTTCTTTTTTTTTTAATTATTTTTAAACATTCTATCTTTTACTATTGATGCTGCATAGGCTGCATCTATAGTAAAAAGTTGGTCACACTTGTCAAACACTATGTTTGACAAGTGTGACCAACCTGTCAATCAGTTTTCCAAGCGATGCTACAGATCGCTTGTAAAACTTTAGCATTCTGCAAGCTAATTACGCTTGCAAAATGCTAAAAAAAAAAACGCGAAAAAAACAGAAAAAAAACGCAAAAAAAAAAATGCGGATTTCTTGCAGAAAATTTCCGGTTTTCTTCAGGAAATTTCTGCAAGAAATCCTGACGTGTGCACATACCCTAATTACTATTACTCTATTTACGATCTTTAGAATGACACATGTATACACTTATGGCTACTGAATGAAAAAACTAATCTGTAAATCGGCTTGTCAGACTAACATGAATCTTACTTTTTTATCACTACATCCCACAGATTCTTGATTGTAGTCTGTCAGGTTTATCAAACTATTCCTGAGTAATTTTAACAGCGTGGCAGGGGCAGTATACTTTTAATAGAGACCAATGATAATATGTAATACCCTTATTATTAAGGAGGAGTAGATCTGCAATAGTGTTTTGTTAGGTTGTATGAATCTAAATAAAATCCACATGATTGTCAGGACTCAGGAACCAACATTTCCCAGCAAAACAATACACAGAGCATCATGCAGTGTCTCCAATCTCTTCCCCTTGTAAGTGATAAATAGATGGATGTCCAGAATATAACAAAGTAAATGTGATTCATCAGACCAGACCACCTTCTGATGCATGTGTGTCCATTTTAAACACTCTTGATAGTGGCCAGAGGTTAGCATGGGACCCCTGGCTAAATTCCCATGATGAGTATTTGGTGAGAGGTCCCATCCACTTTGCTACATTTTTAAGATGCTGCATTTTTGCTCAGCAAAAATACGTAGTGTCAAAAATTCACAAGAAGCTCATTCTGGGAACGTAGTCTTAGGCCACACATGTTCAGTATTTGGCAAGTTTTTTGTTACCTCAGTATTTGTAAGCCAAAACCAAATACTCAATGTGTTCACATGACCCTAGGCTACATTCCCACATTGAGCTTTTGTTGAGTTTTTTTATGTTGCAGATTTTCTGCACCATGTAATTCTATGAGGAAAACCTACACATAAAACTGTACACAAGAGAAGAGACAAGTTGCGGATTTCAAAATTACACTGGAGGTCAGTTTAATCAGTGTAAAAAAATTTGCATAATTGGTAGATTTCTACAACTCCTTTCCCCTTTGCTGGAACATTAAGATGGTCCGCTTTTGTGCAGTGAAAAAATGCAGTGTAAAAATTTACCAAAAACCCATTTTTGGAACTTAATCTTACTGGTCTGCAGCTTTGCAGGTATGTGTTCTGACACTTTTCTAATATAGACAGCATTAACTTTTCAGTGATTTGTACAACAGTAGGTCTCATTTTTGATCAGACCAGACACACTAGCCTTCATTTCATATGCATATCAATGAGCCGTGTATGACTGTTGCTAGTTTACTGGTTGTCCTTCCTTGGAATATTTTTGTGAGGTAAAGGATTCTCTGAACCAGCCATCTAGGTTTCAACATTTCTCAAAAGCGATCTAAAAACTACAGACAGGTGGTGTTAGTCACTTATCCTGGCTCTAACGCTTGACAAGTTAAGAGGGATTTGATCCTCCTCATTATACCTTCCACCCATAAACACGCTCCCCCCAGCCCACTACACACAGAAATAAGACACATGACTGCTTGCGACTTGGATTAAATGGCCACAGCAGCCTTTTATTAAATACTAGATGGTGGCCCGATTCTAACGCATCGGGTATTCTAGAATATGTATAGTAGTATATAGCACAGCCACGTAGTATATAGCACAGCTGAGTAGTATATAACACAGCCACGTAGTATATAGCACAGCCACGTAGTATATAGCACAGCCACGTAGTATATAGCAGCCACATAGTATATAGCAGCCACATAGTATATAGCACAGCCTACATAATACATAGCACAGTCCACGTAATATATAACATAGGCCACGTAGTATATAACACAGCCCATGCAGTATATAACACTGCCCACGTAGTATATAGCAGCCAGGCAGTATATAACACAGCCCACGTAATATGCAACACAGCCCATGTAATATATAGCACAGCCCACGTAGTATATAACACAGGCCACACAGTATATAACACAGCCTACGCAGTATATAACACAGCCCACGCAGTATATTACACAGCCCACGTAGCATATAGTAGTGCGGGCACCATATCCCTGGTAAAAAAAAAAAATTAAAATAAAAAATCTATATATATAATTGTCTAAGGGTTTTTCTGTCTGTCTGTCTGTCTGTATGTCTGTCTTGGAAATCACACGTCTCTGATTGGTCGAGGCCGCCAGGCCTCGACCAATCAGCGACGGGCACAGCATGGCGACGATGATGTCATAATGGAAATCCCGCGTCTCTGATTGGTCGAGGCCACCAGGCCTCGACCAATCAGCGACGGGCACAGTATCGACGTAGATGTCATAATGGTTGCCATGGCGACAATGATGTCATAAAGGTTGCCTCGACCAATCAGCGACGGGCACAGTCTGCCACGAATTCTGGAATCATCATTGTCCATATACTACGGGGACATGCATATTCTAGAATACCCGATGCGTTAGAATCGGGCCACAATCTAGTAGTTATATACTCACCCTTCGGCGTCCACCGAAGCTGTCCCGATGCGCGCGATGCTGCCGTCAGCTTCCGTTCCCAGTGATGCATTGCGAAATTACCCAGATGACTTGGTGGTCTAGCGAGACCACTAAGTCATCTGGGTAATTTCGCAATGCATCACTGGGAACGGAAGCTGGCAGCAGCATCATGCGCATCAGTGGACGGCGGAAGGTGAGAATAGTACAATTTTTTATTTTTTTGAATTATTTTTAACTTGATACCTTTTTACTATTGATGCTGCATAGGCAGCATCAATAGTAAAAAGTTGGTCCGGGATGGGGCGACACACTGGCACTGACTGGAGGGGAGTAGGGAGGGGGCACTGACTTGAGGAGAGTAGGGGGGCCAATCCGCGGCCGGACTAAGCCTGTTGCTGATTGGTCACGGCCGGCCGGCCACAGCCCACGACCAATCAGCAATGCAGGATTTCCGTTACAGACAGACAGACAGACAAACAGACGGAACTACCCCTTAGACGATTATATAGATAGATGTGCATAACCAAATAGAGATGCCGGCAACAAATAGTGACCCAACAACAAATAAATACAGTGAACATTTATTTACATTTACATACAGGCTAATAGATCTAGGCCAGAGGCAAACCCCACTACCAATAACCATTTTTCCTGGCAGCACCACATCAGCCCATGGAGTAAGATTATTGACACCATCCGGTCAAAACACTTAAAGAGCCTCTAACCCAGACCTATTCCCTGCTACTGTGACAAACGGATATAAACACAATACCAATTTACTCATCTATACAGCCCATTATCATTTCTTTATATCTTTATACCATCCTAAAAAACACATACATTAGGGGAGGGTGGGCGTTTGTGTCTCGCTGACCGGAACAAACAGGAGGTAAATTGCACTCCCCACACCTTATAAAGGTCCTATAACTAGTGATGAGCGAGTAGACTCGTTGCTCGGGTTTTCCTGAGCATGCCCGGGTGGTCTCCGAGTATTTGTTAGTGTTCGGAGATTTAGTTTTCATGACCGCAGCTGAGTGATTTACAGCTACTACCCAGGCTGAGTAAATGTGGAGGTTACCTAGTTGCTAGGGAATCCCCACATGTACTTAGGCTGGCTAGTAGCTGTAAATCATTCAGCTGCGGCAATGAAAACTAAATCTCCGAGAAGTTACAAATACTCGGAGACCACTCAAGCGTGCTCGGGAAAACCCAAGCAACGAGTACACTCGCTCATCACTACCTATAACCCATCCCACATTCCCCAACCCCCTTACGAAACACATCCCTTGACCCTACCCCATTGGCCACATTACACTTCTGTGCCCTTGTTGACCTTTATGTTAACCCTCTCACTCCCACCCTCTATCATGTCATGGTTGTTACGGAACTGCAACACAGAACTAGGAAAGAAGGGGGAAAACTGATCCTGCACTGAGACTAGGCTGATGCCCTACGATGGAATGGGTGACCCATTCCTTGCAAATAGACCCACCGACGATCCTAGATTAATCTCAAGCAAAGACCTATAGATAGGGGAAGGAGGTCCCTAAAAGATCTAAGGACTCGGTATAAAAACAGGTCACCTCCTAATAGAAAATACAGAGAAGGCTGCAGAAACCAAACGAAAACAGAAACTAAGGATAGCAGAACTGGAGGTCCCAGAACTGCACAATATCGAACACAGAAAGCTATCAAAGCACCTAGCCAGAACTCTAGCGGATTAACACTGTTGTCCAGCAAGGACTGGGAGGAGGTGCTGGGTAATAAAGGGTGATACAATCACCTGACCTAAGACAACCCAGCACCAGGGGTAAAAGACCAGCAGCCAGAAACCACAACAAGATGGCGGATGGTCAAAAACAAAACAGATTCTAACAATGGTGCCAGTCCTCCCTATATTAGGGCTCCCTGGCTGTTCTGTATTCTGCTTCCCTCCTCTATGGCCAGCTAATTCTGTGCTATTCCTCACCTTGCTACTAGAGCAACCCAGCAAGCACAACTGATTTCACAACATAAGGTCTTTTAAGACTGGCTCAGGGAGCTATGCAAGACCTTTGTATTTTGGAAGTATTATTTTGTTACCACTTGTTTATCAGAAGTTTAGCTTCACCTTCCACTTGGACCAGATATACAGCTAGCCTTGTAATTATTATCACCTGTAGAGCTGACGTCCCTGCATGCCTCTGCTCCCCGTTCCTGGCAGGGATGCTAACTCACCACTCCGACCACCAGACTCCAGTCCCTGCTCTTGCACACCAAGTCCTGCGCACACCTGGTGCATTCCTAGTTATGCCCCTCCAGGGTCCACAATCTATTAGCATTACAGTTTGCTCAGGCCATGGACCCCGCTGGCTCCAATACTCCATCACTCTCTGTGGTATAGCAGATGACTTGACAACGTCAGCAGCAGGATCAAATCCTGAGTGACCTCCATTCAGTTAACACTTGTTTTATTGTCTTGGCACCAGCTGATCCCTCTCCTCCAGTTTGAGCCACACCCA
This sequence comes from Ranitomeya variabilis, assembly GCF_051348905.1. Taxonomy (NCBI): domain Eukaryota; kingdom Metazoa; phylum Chordata; class Amphibia; order Anura; family Dendrobatidae; genus Ranitomeya; species Ranitomeya variabilis. The sequence continues at coordinate 466,066,532 of NC_135234.1, read as the reverse complement.
CCTCAGTAGCTGCTATTCTTACACCTGGATCTGGACCCCATCTATCTGATGGAGATCCCAAGGTATGCAGAGGTTTTATCAACCAGTGCATGCTGTGCTTCAAACTGTTGGCTTACCAGATCCCCTCTGACTGTGTCAAAGTGGCATTCGTTATGTCTCATCTAGGAGGGAAAACACTTGCTTAGCTCAACCCCCTATGGGAGAGAAGGTATCCAGTAATTTCTGACTTACAGGCTTTCCTAGGAGCATTGCTCAAGGTCTTTGTTGAACGTGTCCCCTTTGCCTCATTTTCTCTGCTCAGACTGTGATAAGTTGGTCTGATTGTGGGTCCAATTGTTGTCCAATTCCACATCTTGTCATCAGAGCTTGGTTTCAATAATGAGGCACTAGTAGCCACCTTCCCCAAGGGTTTGTCTGGGAAGATTAAAGATGACCTCCCTACAACCCTGGATCTAATTTTCCGCATCGACTTAAGGTTTTAAAAATGTGCCAGGGAGGTGGCATGTGAAAGAAAACCCCCATCTGGCTCCTTCCTTCTAGAGGTCGCTCATACCCTAGGCTTATGCCCTTGCCAGCCTTTATGAGTCTATACAGGTGGACCACGTTGAACTGGCCAATCAATGACAAGAACTTCGTAGAGTTAAAGGGTTATGCTACTACTCTGGTAATCAGTCCACCTTATCTGCTCCAGCTCTGAAGATTCGCGAAACTTCCTAGCCTAGAGATTGTTGGAGAGGCTACCCTGGGCAAAAGTAATATCTCTCTACCATGGACCCTATCCCTGTCTGTGACGAGTGGCAGCAGCCAGTTCTCTGAGATTGCCTATCTTGACTCCGATGCCACCCGAAACCTCAAACAACATGCCATGGTAGAACAGTTTCGGATTCCTGTTCAACGTCTTCAGACTTCAGAGTCAATTGATCATGTCATGAGTCGATGGAAAAGCACCATCTGAAGTCATCCACTTTGTTACAGAGCAGGTGGAGCTTCTGGTGGGAATTCTACATTTGGAGAAGATTGCATTCTTTGTACTTCCCAACCTTTCATTCTCTCCTGCTGGTCCTACCTTGGCTTTGTCTCAACGAAGCTGTGCTAGACTAGAAATCTGGGGAAGTCCTTCATTGGGGACAGTCCTGCCACAAGAGGTGCCTTGTCCCTATAGATCCTGTATGTTCACCAGTGACTACAGCTAGCTTGATGGGTTTGCTATCTGCCTACTGGTCATATGCCAATGTCTTTGACAAGAAAGAAGTAGAGATTAGTGTTGAGCGACTTTTAATTTTTTGGGATCAAGTCGGGTTTTGCGAAACCCGACTTTGTCAAAAGTCGGGTCGGGTGAAATCGGCCGATTATTGCAAAAAGTCGGGGGCCGACTGAAACACAAAACCCAATGCAAGTCAATGGGGAATCAAAGTCGGCAGTGAGTGGAGGACAGGAAAACATCTACAGTGCCCATTTTAATGCCAAAACATCAATTCTTATTACTGAAGCTTATCAATCTTAATTTACTTTATAATAATAGTTAGGCATTGAAAATTGGGGGTCATTTGGCTAAAGTTGTGGGGGGGTAGGGCTGGCTCAAGATTTTCATGGGCCCAGGAAATGAGGAATACGTCACAGCGGTGGAGCAGGGAGAGGTAAGTATTTCAACTTTGCAAGTGCTGTGATCCTGAGCAAGCAGGGGGGGCCCACTCGTTGGCATTGGCACTGGCACAGGGCCCCTCATAGTACGGCGGTGTGTTTGACGGCAGGTGGCACCTCCCACCGGCAGAGACACTTTTGCGTACTATGAGGGCCCTGTGCCAGTGACGTCGCCAACGAGTATGTCCCCCCACCTGATGAAGGAACCTGCAATTTCATCTGCACCATCCTCTTTGTCCCCATGTAAGGTGGTATATTATGCGGGAAGGGGAACCTGACTTTCAGCAGGGTCAGATTCTGGCTGTGTAGAGTGCAAGGGGAATGTAGTGGTCTGGGTCAATGTACCAGCAGACTCATCTAGCAGTGGCTGGGCAATGGGCAGGATGAGGAGGAAACACAGATATAGGCCCAAATAATAAAGTGGGCTAAATGCAGTTCAAAATTGGTAACAGGACTAAACTGGCGGCATTGCTTTGTTCAGCGGAGGACAACTGTAAGGAGTGGCAGACACAGTTAGTAGGCCCAAATATTGAAGTGGGCTAAATGCAGTTCAAAATTGGTAACAGGGCCAAACTGGTGGCATTGCTTTGTTCAGCGGAGGACAACTGTAAGGAGTGGCAGACACAGTTAGTAGGCCCAAATAATAAAGTAGCCTAAATGCAGTTCAAAATTGGTAACAGGACTAAACTGGCGGCATTGCTTTGTTCAGCGCAGGACAACTGTAATCAGTGGCAAACACAGTTAGTAGGCCCAAATAATAAAGTGGGCTAAATGCAGTTCAAAATTGGTAAGAGGACTAAACTGGCGGCATTGCTTTGTTCGGCGGAGGACAACTGTAAGGAGTGGCAGACACAGTTAGTAGGCCCAAATAATAAAGTGGGCTAAATGCAGTTCAAAATTGGTAACAGGACTAAACAGGCGGCATTGCTTTGTTCAGCGGAGGACAACTGTAATGAGTAGCAGACTAAGTTAGTAGGCCCAAATAATAAAGTGGGCTAAATTTCTGCCAAAAAATTGTTCATAAATAAACAGGTGGCATAGCTAGGTAGAGGGGTGGGCTCCTCTGCTGAGTAGCAGACAGTGGTAGTAGTCGCAAAGTATTAACTGGTCTAAATGGAGGCCAGGGCCCCTGTATATTTTAACTATCATCTATCATTTCAACAAATTTGTATTGGCAGTGCCATTGAAGGATTTAATAGCACAGACTATACAGTGCTGGAGCAGGGAGTGGTAAGTATTGCAAGAGGTAGAGCACTGTTTGAGCTGGGGGGAACACTCTCTCGTGGGCGGCGGTACTGGCACAGGGCCACTCATATTACGATGGTGTGTCTGACGTTGGTTGTGCACCACCACTGTCAGAGACACTTCATTGTACTATGAGGGACCCTGTGCCTGTGCCGTCGCCCAAGACTGGGCCCACCCACCTGTCCAGGCAAACGGCACTCGCACGGGTGCTTGTGCCAGGTGGAGACCACGGCCCTGTGGGGAGAGACAGCCCATTTAGGGAGGTATAAAAATGGCCTATGGTGGACATTCAGCAGCTGCAAATGGAGGAATTGGAGAAGACAGTAAGAAGAGGCCAAAAGCAAGACATTTTTGAGGCAAGCTACGTGTCAGCAGGGGAAGGTGGGGCAAAATAATTTGAAATTCATGATTGGTTCATTTTAATGAAGGTTAGATCATCAACATTTTGGGTAGCCAGACGTGTCCTTTTTTCGGTCAGTATTGAACCAGCAGCACTGAAGACTCTTTCTGATAGCACACTAGCAGCAGGGCAAGCGAGCTCCTGTAATGCATATTCTGCCAATTCAGACCAGGTGTCTATTTTAGATGCCCAGTAATCAAAGGGGAATGACCTGTGAGGGAGAACATTGATAAGGGAGGAAAAGTAGTTCATAACCATACTGGACAAATGCTGTCTCCTGTCACTTTGAATCGATGCAGCAGTACCTGTCGTGTCAGTGGTCATTGCGAAATCACTCCACAACCTGGTCATAAAACCCCTCTGTCCAACGCCACTTCAGATTTGTGCACCTCTAACACCTCTGCCATGTTACCCCCTACGGCTCGTGTGAGAACCATCACCGCCGCTGTGTGCTAGGAATGCCTGAACCAAACAGTCTACAAGAGTTGCTTGTTTGGTAGCCAATATTTGCTCAAGGTTCTCATGAGGCATGATATTTTGTAATTTTCCTTTATATCGTGGATCCAGGAGGCAGGCCAACCAGTAATCGTCATCGGTCATCATTTTGATAATGCAGGGGTCCCTTTTTAGGATACGCAAGGCATACTCAGCCATGTGGGCCAATGTTCCAGGTGTCAATTCACTGCTTGTGCTGGGTTGAGGAGCACTTTCTTGCAAATCAACATCACTTGTGTCCCGCAAAAACCCTGTACCTGACCTTGCAATGCCACCAGTTTCTATTGCCCCCTGAGAAGCATCCTCCTCCCATAAATATTCATTCCCATCATCCTCCTCCTCCTTTTCGTCCGCCTCCTCGTCCAGGAGAGTTCCATGAACAGACAATGGCTGACTGTCATCAAGGCTTCCCTCCTCCTCGGCTGCAGACGCCTGCTCCTTAGCAGCATTAGTGGGATGCTCATGCTTATGATGGCATCGTCTGCACTTACCAGCCGTGTGCATTCCTCAAAACACTGAAGGACTTGACAGAGGTCTTGTAGCTTCGACCACTGCACACCAGACAACTCCATGTCTGCCATCCAAGTGCCTGCCCGTGTATGTGTATCCACCCACAAATTAATTACAGCACACCTCTGTTCGCACAGCCTCTGAACCATGTGCAGTGTGGAGTTCCACCTTGTTGCATCGTCGATTATTAGGTGGTGCTGGGGAAGATTCAGTGATCGCTGATGGTTCAGCATACGGCTGGAGTGTATGGGCAACTGGCGGATGTGCGAGCAAAGTCTTTGCACCTTCAGGAGCAGGGCTGGTAACTCCGGATAATTTTTGAGGAAGCACTGCACCACCAGGTTCAAGGTGTGAGCCAGGCAAGGTATGTGTTTCAGTTCTGAAAGGGCTATGGCAGCCATAAAATTCCTTCCGTTATCACTGACTACCTTGCCTGCCTCAAGATGTACACTGCCCAGCCATGACTGCGTTTCTTGCTGCAAGTACTCGGCCAGTACTTCCGCGGTGTGTCTGTTGTCGCCCAAACACTTCATTTGTAACACAGCCTGCTGATGCTTACCACTAGCTGTTCAATAATGGGACACCCCGTGTGCAACACTGGCAGCTGCGGATGTAGTGGTCGTGCTACTGGGCTTTGTGGACAAGCTTTTGCTTCTGTAGGAGGAGGAAGAGTGGCAAACATCTACAGCCAACTGTTTCCTAGACCGTGGGATAGGCAGAACTGTCCCACTATGGCTGTCCACTGTGGACCCTGCATCCACCACATTAACCCAGTTCGCCGTGATGGACAAGTAACGTCCCTGGCCATGCCCACTGGTCCATGCATCTGTTGTGAAGTGCACCTTTCCACTGACTGATTGCCTCAGTGCATGGACAATGCAGTCTTTGACATGCTGGTGGAGGGCTGGGATGGCTTTTCTCGCAAAGAAGTGCCGACTGGGTAGGTCATAGCGTGGTACTGCGTAGGCCATCAGGTCTTTGAAAGCTTCGCTTTCAACCAACCGGTAGGGCATCATCTCTAACGAGATTAGTATAGCAATGTGGGCATTCAAACCCTGTGTACGCGGATGAGAGGATGAGTACTTTCTTTTCCTAATGAGAGTCTCTTGTAGGGTGAGCTGGACTGGAGAGCTGCATATGGTGGAACTAGTGGTGGGGGTGATGGACATGGCGGATTAAGAGAGGGTTTGTGATGGTATTCTTGAATTTGGCCTACATACAGTGTTTCCTACCAAGAACCTTGTGATTCCCTGACTGCTTTGGCCTTGCGATGATACCTCCACATTTGCTGCTGGTGGTGTCCTAACCGGTGGGCTTACAGTGAGGGAAGCAATGTAGCGTTGCTGACTACCTTCATTCTGAGCAGGTGCACCAACAGTAGGGGACATTTGGTAGTTAGTCCAGGCTTGCAAGTGCTTGCTGGTTAAATGTCTAAGCATGGACATTGTATTTAAATTTTGAAGATTCTTCCCTCTGCTAAAGGTCTTTGAGCATTTCTTACAGATAACTTTTGACTGATCATTCGGATCTTGGTTAAAAAATTGCCACACTGCACTCTTCCTACTATCGAATACCTTTTCAGGCATTGCACGCTGTGCTACTTTCACCGGATGGCCATGCTGTCCTAAAACTGTTTTTGTTTTTGACAAACGTTTTTGGCCTGATACGGGCCTGCCAGATGACAGCTGTTGCGATGTAGATGGCTGCTGAGGATCATCCTCCTCCGCTTCTGAGCTATTGGCAGCGGCACTCTCTTCTTTCAATGGCTGCCAATCTGGGTTAACAACTGGGTCATCTATCACCTCCTCTTCAATGTCATGTGCACCTTCCTCTGTGTCACCGTGTAAGGTGCTATAGCGTTCGGGACGGGGCACCATAGTCTCATCAGGGTCAGATTCAGGCTCAGTACACTGCGAGGGCAATATAGTGATCTGAGTCAATGAAACAGCATAATAATCTAGCTGTGGCTGTGCATCAGTGCACTCCATGTCCGATTCATCTTGTAATGGGCAGTTAACAATTTCCCTTTCTAACCCAGGCACGGTATGTGTAAAGAGCTCCATGGAGTAACATGTAGTGTCGCCTGACACATCCTTCACTTTTGGTTTGGGTGAAGGACACAAGGAAACGTCCTGTTCCTGACCGGGAGCATCCACTGACGACTCGCTGCTTTTATATTTTAAACTCTCTGAAGAGGAGGCGAAAGAGCTAGAGGCTGAGTCAGCAAGGAAAGCCAAAACTTTTTCCTGCTGCTCCAGCTTTAAAAGATGTTTTCCTACTCCCAGATAAGGGAGCCTTCGAGACCTTGTGTAGCCAGACGATGATGCTGGCTCAACACCTCCAGCCTTAGGTGCTATTGTGCTTTTCCCACTACCACCAGATGCACCACCACCATGACCACCATCAGTACCAGCTGGCAACCTACGCCCACGGCCTCTTCCACCAGACTTTCTCATTTTTTGGAAAATCTAACCAAAAAAACAACCGTTATATGGTACTGTAAAACAAGGTAGAAGGTGTATATAAACTTGTTGAGAATTTAAATCTCCCTTTTTTTTGGGGGGCGACAGAACCAAAACTCAGGCCCTGTGCATAAAACACAATGTAAGTGGCAGAAAGTGGCTGGCTGATATACGACAAACTAACAGACTAACAGGACTGAAATATATCCACTTTGTGAGAATTTGAATCTCCCTTTTTTTGGGGGGAGACTGAACCAAAACTCAAGCCCAGTGTATGCAAAACTCAGGCCCAGTGTATAAAACAACGCAATGTGAGTGGCAGCAGGTGGCTGGCTGATATACAACAAACTAACAGGACAGAAGTATATCCACTTTGTGAGAATTTGAATCTCCCTTTTTTTGGGGGAGACTGAACCAAAACTCAGGTCCAGTGTATAAAACAACGCAATATAAGTGGCTGAAAGTGGCTGGCTGATATAAGACAAACTAACAGGACAGAAGTATATCCACTTTGTGAGAATTTGAATCTCCCTTTTTTGGGGGGAAGAGTGAACAAAAACTCAGGCCCAGTGTATAAAACAACGCAATGTGAGTGGCAGCAAGTGGCTGGCTGATATACGACAAACTAACAGGACAGAAGTATATCCACTTTGTGAGAATTTGAATCTCCATTTTTTTGGGGGGGAGACTGAACCAAAACTCAGGCCCAGTGTATAAAACAACGCAATGTAAGTGGCAGAAAGTGGCTGGCTGATATACGACAAACTAACATGACTGAAATATATCCACTTTGTGAGAATTGGAATCTCCCTTTTTTGGGGGGAGACTGAACCAAAACTAAGGCCCAGTGTATAAAACAACGCAATATGAGTGGCAGAAGGTGGCTGGCTGGTATATGACAAACTAACAGGAGAGAAGTATATCCACTTTGTGAGAATTTGAATCTCCCTTTTTAGGGGGGAGACTGAACCAAAACTCAGGCCCAGTGTATAAAACAACGCAATGTAAGTGGCTGAATGTGGCTGGCTGATATGCGACAAACTAACAGGACAGAAGTTATATCTCCCTTTTTTGGGGGGGAGACTGAACCAAAACTCAGGCCCAGTGTATAAAACAACGCAATGTAAGTGGCTGAAAGTGGCTGGCTGATATACGACAAACTAACAGGACAGAAGTATATCCACTTTGTGAGAACTTGAATCTCCCTTTTTTGGGGGGGAGACTGAACAAAAACTCAGGCCCAGTGTATAAAACAACGCAATGTGAGTGGCACCAAGTGGCTGGCTGATATACAACAAACTAACAAGACTGAAATATATCCACTTTGTGAGAATTTGAATCTCCTTTTTTTGGGGGGAGGCTGAACAAAAACTCAGGCCCAGTGTATAAAACAACGCAATGTGAGTGGCAGCAAGTGGCTGGCTGATATTCGACAAACTAACAGGACTGAAATATATCCACTTTGTGAGAATTTGAATCTCCCTTTTTTTGGGGGGAGACTGAACCAAAAGTCAGGCCCAGTGTTTAAAGCAACGCAATATGAGTGGCAGCAAGTGGCTGGAAGATATATGAAAAAATACAAGGACTGTAGTACAATTTCAATCTCCCTACAATGATCTCAGGACTAGTGTTGAGCGATACCGTCCGATACTTGAAAGTATCGGTATCGGAAAGTATCGGCCGATACCGGCAAAGTATCGGATCTAATCCGATACCGATACCCGATACCAATACAAGTCAATGGGACTCAAGTATCGGATGGTATTCCTGATGGTTCTCAGGGTCTGAAGGAGAGGAAACTCTCCTTCAGGCCCTGGGAACCATATAAATGTGTAAAAGAAAGAATTAAAATAAAAAATATCGCTATACTCACCTGTCCGACGCAGCCGGGACTTCAGCGAGGGAACCGGCAGCGTTGTTTGTTTAAAATTCGCGCTATTACTTGGTTACGTGAATTCCCGGCTTGTGATTGGTCAGGTCGGCCATGTTGCCGGGACGCGGACCAATCACAGCAAGCCGTGACGAAATTACGTCACGGCTTGCTGTGATTGGTCCGCGTCCCGGCAATATGGCCGCCCTGACCAATCACAAGCCGTGACGTCACGGGAGGCTGGACACGCGCTCATTTTAAAATGGGCGCGTGTCCAGCCTCCCGTGACGTCACGGCTTGTGATTGGTTGCGCCGCGGTCAACCAATCACAAGCCGGGAGGCTGGACGCGCTCATTTTAAAATGGGCGCGTGTCCAGCCTCCCGTGACGTCACGGCTTGTGATTGGTCAGGGCGGCCATATTGCCGGGACGCGGACCAATCACAGCAAGCCGTGACGTAATTTCGTCACGGCTTGCTGTGATTGGTCCGCGTCCCGGCAACATGGCCGACCTGACCAATCACAAGCCGGGAATTCACGTAACCAAGTAATAGCGCGAATTTTAAACAAACAACGCTGCCGGTTCCCTCGCTGAAGTCCCGGCTGCGTCGGACAGGTGAGTATAGCGATATTTTTTATTTTAATTCTCTCTTTTACACATTTTAACATTAATGTTGTTGCGATACCCGATATCCGATACCACAAGAGTATCGGAATCCCGGTATCGGAATTCCGATACAGCAAGTATCGGCCGATACCCGATACTTGCAGCATCGGAATGCTCAACACTACTCAGGACGAGTATGGCTGCAATAAAAAGGACTGCTGCACACAAAAGTGTGGACAAATTAACAAGATTACTGTGCAGAAAGGAGCAACAGGATTTTTGCTTTTAAAAAAGCAGTTGGTTTGCACAGCAGCATGCAAACAGCAATGCAGCTATCAGGGAGCCTTATAAGGCAGCCTAATAAGCTACAGAGCTGATGCACAAAAATATAGCCTCCACTGTCTCTGCAAAACAAAGGTGGTGTTGGACAGTGGAAATCGCTACAGCACAAGCAGTTTGGAGGTTAATCTTCCCTCCCTAACTATATCCCTTCTTCTGATGAAGCTGCAGCAATCTCTCCCTATGCTACGATCGGCAGAAGTAAGATGGCGGTCGGCGTGCACACCCCGTTATCGCCCCTGTGATGCCGCAGAAAGCAAGCCAATCACTGTCATGCCCTTCTCTAAGATGGTGGGCACCGAGACCTATGTCATCACGCTGCCCACATTCTGCTTCCTCCTTCATTGGCTGAAAAATGGCGCTGAATGCATCATACAAAATGCGACTTTGGCGCGCTGATCGCCGACCACATGGCTGATCCAACACTAGGATCAGGTCGGGTTTCATGAAACCCGACTTTGCCGAAAGTCGGCGATTTTTGAATTTGTCCGATCCATTTCGCTCAACCCTAGTAGAGATGCTACCTCCTCACAGGCAGTACAACTGTCCCATAGACCTGCTTTCCAGATCTTCACCTTATCTACCCTCTGCCTCAGGTTGAGACCCAAGCCATATCTGAGTACATAAAGGAGAACATTGCAAGGGGTTTCATCTGGAAATCGTCATCACTGACTGGAGCTGGCTTCCTCTCTGTTAAGAAGGACATATCTCTCCAGCCTTCTATTGAATAAAGGGGTCGGTTCTTACATAAAAATCTGCAGCATATTATTGAACCCTCCAGAATGGTGACTCTGGCTCCTGTGAACTTATCTAAGGATCCTCCTGGAAAGACATTAGTGACTGAGACTGATAAGAGGTGAGTTCTACAGTGGGGGCACTCCTCTAAGCTGGCTGGTCATGCTGGGCAGAAGAAGAGTATGCAACTCATTTCTCGTCATTATTTGTGACCTACGATAAGAGGATATTTTGGAGCATGTCTCTGCCTGTCCTTCCTGTGCTTGAAACAAAACCCCTTAGGATCATCCATTTGGACATCTTCATCCGCTTCCTGTTCTGTATGCTCCCTGGCAGCATATCGCAATGGACTTTATCACGGACCTCCCTGTATCTTCTGGTTGCTCTGTCATTTGGGCTGTGGTGAACCACTTCTCAAAGATGGTTCACTTCATGCCATTGCCTGGTCTCCCATTTGCTGCCGAGCTTGCTGAGAGGTTTATACAGCACATTTTAAGTCTTCATGGGTTTCCACTCCACATTGTCTCTGATAGGGATGTCCAGTTCACGTCTACGTTCTGGAGGGCTACTTGCAAATTGGTAGAGGTGGTCTTGAACTTCTCCTCTGCATACCATCTTCAGTCCAATGTTCAGATGGAGTTAATCATATCCTGTTACATTTTCTGTGACATTTCACTAATGCACCATGATGACTGGGTCAAGCTATTACCTTGAGCGGAGTTCTCGTATAATAATCATTTTGGTGAATACTCTGCGAAATCTCAGTTTTTCATGATCTTTGGCCATGAGCCTGGTATCCCTCTTTCAGTGTCAGCCATTTCTGGAGTTCCCATAGCCAGGGAATACCAGAGTGACTTGGAGAAATCCTCCAAACAGATGAAAAGGTTCTTTCAGGACCTGAGGATCACTTCTGAACCAGTCAACTTTGAGGATGTCTTTGAGGAGAGATCGCCTTGGCTTCTAAGAGGATAAGAGGAAAAACTTTGTTTTTGTGGATTGGAAAGGGTCCCCTACTGATGGAGTGATTCCTTGTGGGCTTGAAGAGGATGGGGCATACAGGAAGGGTACTGTAGCACCTTCGTCCCTGCATGCATCTGCTCCTCTTTCCCGACAGGAATGCAACTCACTCACTGCTCAGGTCACCTGTCTCTGGTCCTGGCTTTTGCGCATCAGGTCCTTCCCACATTTGCTGCTTGAGGCACCCCCACCTGTTGGGAGGTGCCTGAGCAACAATCTAGTCAGTTTGTTTCTAGCCTATCAGTAACAAGTGACCGTCCTGTCTACTATCCAAAGTTGCACAGTCAGTTCCAGTACCAAGTGGCCATCCTGTCTGCTATCCAGAGTCACACAATGTCTCTGACCCTTGAGTTCAGGTGCTACTGCCGGACATTGCCCTGGAGTGGTACCTGACAAGTACCTTACGCACAAGCCTGACCTCACAATCAGAGCCTCCAGTGAACACTAGGTAGCTGCCTAGTGACGCCCCTCCAGGGTAAGCCCGGTCCATAGCACAGTTGGTCCACTATCCACTAGCCTTACATCACCACAGCTATTTCTGACTTCTAATCAGCTACACAGATTTACTACTAAGCTCAGTCTAATTTGGGTAGTGGTTGTCCACACCTACAACTTGGCTGAATCAAGATTCAATTCCAATTACCAACTTTCTCAACTATTCTTGGTGTTGCTCACACCCTTGTCTCTGTTAGCAAGGTAGCTGATAAATATGTTGTCTATGTTAGCAATGTACTATTTTCCCAATGTATCTCTGCTATTTCGATGTGTAACCACACTTTTGCTAGCAAGAAATTAGTTTGCCGATTTATTTATGCTAATCCTATTTGTAATTGCTGCAATTGGCTCACTCAGCTGTTCTCAGAGATAGACACAGGAATGCTTATTGGGTTAATCTTTTGCAGGCTTATTAAAATATGGCATAAACCAGTGCAGTATTTAACAAAATAAACATGGCCTTTCTGGCATAACAGCACAGCAAAAGATAACTTATAGCACAGCCCATATGCCTGCGGTATTCACCCGCTCTGGATACCGTAAACTTCAGCTCCTACTGGATCTAACGACTGGAGACTTGCTTGTCTTCAAACACACAGCAGACAAAAAAAAATTCAGTAGCTGGACATATAACTTCACCAACCACAGCCACTCACAAAAAAATAGCTTCATTCCATTCACATGGGGCTCTTCAGAGCCCAGTTCCCAGATTGGTGGGTGTATCAGTGGTCAGACCCCCAACAATCAGGAAAATATCCCTTATACCATGGACAGCGGATCATTTTCAAACTTGAGAAACGCCCCTTTAAATAGGATATATTATCTCATAATACTGGTATATATTAAGAATAAAATATATTAAGAAACAAGTGAACAGTCAGTTGATGTGCTAGAAGCAGAAAAAAATGGGCAAGTGTAAAGATCCCATTAGACTACAGTTGAAAAACGAGGCCCACTTACTGTTATTGTTATGGTTCAGATAAAGGAAAGGCAGCAAGTCAGCCCTCTTAATATACAGTAGTTTTATTGTTTATGGCACAGTCTACAACCTTCTTAGAACCATGCACCATGTATAGTGCATGGTCCTGGCCTTCAGTACTGTGCCATTGTATTTTTACTGGTCAGGTTTATGGACAAACTATGATAAAAGTATTAATATTGCATATGAGTTGTATATGCAAAATATGTAAAGTCTCCTGAATTTGCAAAGACAGCCTTGAATTTTTAAAACAATCCCAAAAATATTTGCAGTGTCCTAGGTCACACAAGCCACACCTACAAATTGGTTCTTTTGGTTGGGGTTAAGGTGGAGACGGGGAAATTAAAACATCCCAAAGTTACCAATATGAATGCTGGTAACTATGTGTATGGGTGCAGTAAATGATGTACAGGACTCTAAAGTGTCCAAAAAAATAGAGATAATTAAATGGCCATAGAATAATATATGAATCCAGGTACAATATGTTACAATTAAAAGCTGATTAATGGGTAAAGGTCATTTAAGACCATTTCAGATCAAGCTATAGTTTGAGAAACAGCTTGATGACGAGATGTTACTAATGGAACAGATATTAAGCAAATGACTGGAGATTTAATTTTGCAAATAAGAGCTATAACCAAAAACATGAGCATGCTTGTTGTTTAGATAAATATCAGATTATCTTTCATAAAGTATCCAGTAACACAGTTACTCAGTTCTAGAAATTTTAGACAATTTTGAAATTCAAATTCATTTATTTCAATTTCCCTGAAAAAATGTGTTTGAGACTATTATAGGACTATTTACAACCACTTTCAAGCTCTTTAATGCAAATACAGCCTTGGGCTATAGTTAGATGGATGGTAACTAGTGATGAGCGAAAGTGCTCTGATGACGTCTTATCCGAGCATGCTCAGGTGTTATCCGAGCATCTGGGAGTGTTTGTTAGTGATGAGCGAGTATGCTCGTTACTCAGGATTTCCGAGCATGCTCAGGTGTTCTCCGAGTATTTTGGGTGTGCTCCGAGATTTAGTTTTCATTGACGCAGCTGCATGATTTGCGGCTGCAACAAACAAGCAAGCCCCACATGAATTCAGGCTGTCTAACAGCCGCAAATCATGCAGCTCCGTCGTCGAAAACTAAATCTCCAAGCACACACAAAATAATCAGAGAACACCCAAGCATGCTCGGAAATCTCGAGTAATGAGCATACTCGATCATCACTAGTGCTCATATATTATTTTCAAGTTCCTGTGGCTGCATGATTTACGCCTGCTAGACAGTGTCAACAGATGCGGGGATTGCCTGTGTGTTAGCGAATCCCCACATTTTTTTAGGCTGTCTAACATGTCTACAAATCATGCGGCCACAGGGACTCGAACATAATATATGAGTGCAGCGCCCCAGAGTCCTGGTCGTTGCAGTACTGTGGCTCCGCCGCTAAGGGGGGCTATGGTACGTCCGATGGCACTGAAGGAGTTCATCTGACCAGGTATCACAGACACCAATACATTTCACAGTCTGGCCTCCAGGGGGAGCTAAGGGTACTATTCATTAGGCCACTCCTCACAGTCTGGTAAAACTGGGGGTTAGGCAGGAAGTTAGGGAGAACGCTGACTGGGTTGGAACCAGGCAACACCTTGTGGCAGAGGGTGTTGTAGGGGAAGATTCGGTAGGGTCCCTGTCAGGGGTGGGATCCTGACAGAGGCCTGGCAATCAGAGAGAAAGCTACGGGACCGCACCTGCACTTCATAGCGGCGGTGCCCTAAGAAAGGACAAGAAGCGAGATTTATTGTGCTGAGTGAGAAATGAGATCAACGCAACAGGGAGTAATACCAGTAGGAGTCGTGCTGTTAGACCGAGGCAACATCCTACTGAGGCGCAAATAACCGGTGGCCGGAACGCCGAGGAAGTACAGAGCTCTAAGCATTACTTCAAACCAACGGCAGGACAGAGAGCTATAGGCTGGCTGTCTCACCTACATCACCTACGCAGACATAGGGGGCAACCTTTGGAGAGGGGCGACGCTAGGGTCCCGGAAGAGCTCTGAGCCTTCCCGTCATACGGGTGCATCCTGCCATAAGATCTGGGGGACGAGATTAAGAAGAACATCAGAATTGAGTTGTTGTGAGGGAACACGAGAAACAGACACAACAGTTGTGGGGTACTATCCCCACAAGAATCTGCAAAAACCCTAGTCCATGCCCTCATCATCTCTCGCCTTGACTACTGCAACCTCCTGCTCTGTGGCCTCCCCTCAAACACCCTCGCACCCCTCCAATCTATTCTAAACTCTGCTGCCCGACTAATCCACCTGTTCCCCCGCTATTCTCCGGCCTCTCCCCTCTGTCAATCCCTTCACTGGCTCCCCATTGCCCAGAGACTCCAATACAAAACCCTAACCATGACGTACAAAGCCATCCACAACCTGTCTCCTCCTTACATCTGTGACCTCATCTCACGGTACTTTCCTACACGCAACCTCCGATCCTCACAAGATCTCCTTCTCTACTCCCCTCTTATCTCCTCTTCCCACAATCATATACAAGATTTCTCTCGCATATCACCCCTACTCTGGAACCCTCTACCACAACACATCAGACTCTCGCCCACCATTGAAACCTTCAAAAAGAATCTGAAGACCCACCTCTTCCGACAAGCCTACAACCTGCAGTAACCACCGATCGACCAAACCGCTGCATGACCAGCTCTACCCTCACCTACTGTATTCTCACCCATCCCTTGAAGATTGTGAGCCTTCGCGGGCAGGGTCCTCTCTCCTACTGTACCAGTTATGACTTGTATTGTTCAAGATTATTGTACTTGTTTTATTATGTATACCCCTCCTCACTTGTAAAGCGCCATGGAATAAATGGCGCTATAACAATTAATAATAATAATAATAATAATCCCGTAAGCACAGCAGGGGAGGACCACAACACACAAAGCGCTAGAAGGAAGGCACAGATTTCCACCTGCGAAGGGAACTCTGGAGGTGCCATTGGACCGGCCGGACTTGCGCAGCCCGGTTAACCGTATTCCGGACTGAGGACCCAGAAGCCTTCAGTAAAGAGGTAAAGAGACTGCAACCTGGTGTCCTTGTTATTTACTGCACCGCACCACTACCACCACGACCACCATCCACACCTATTATTTGGGCGCCCCTCAGCAGGGTCATGGACCGGGTCTAGCCACCGTGACAACCCCAGAGCAGACACTCCGAGGCCCGGTACCGGGTACCTGTCGGCCCTGCGGCAGTGGGGGCGCTGCAAAACTTGGCGTCACGAACAGGATCTACTTAAGCCTGAAGAATCAGGCCATGTGTGCCTTGGAACTGTGATTTATTGCAAAGACTGTGCTGTGCCACTTGCCGCCAAAATCCGCCGCCATTACATCGCTGAGGAGAGCGCAGGAAAAGAAGAGGGGCGTGGAGTGGGTGTAGACAAGCTGGAGAGCACGAAGGACAATGGCCGCCCAGTCTAAATATTTCTGTGTCCTGAGGACATGTCCGTCAGCAGCCGAGGTCCGCCTCCTCATTCTCTTTGGAGGATGGAGACCATGGAGACGGGGCCGCCCACGAAAGAGACCGCGGGAAGAGGACACCAGAGAAGAAGCGAAAATGGCGACGCCGGAAGCACCGCGTGCGAATGACCCAACTCGGCACGAGGTTGCACAACCCGACACAGCCCCGGACGCGCCATCGTTGCGGGAACTGACCCTTGCGGAGCTGCCGATAGGCCAACCCCCATGGCCGATGTCCGAGGAGTGTGTGGCTGCAGCCGAGGCCCGGCAGGTAGCCTACCGCCGGGAAGTCGATGCCCGTGTAATCGCTCGGCTGGGCCAACCCACGGAGGTCCGCCTGTCTCCGGTGTCCCCCGCTTCTTTTATCCCGGCCGCGGCGGAGTGTGAGCTGCAGGCACAGGGCCTGAGGATCCTGCCGGAGGCGGAGCATCTGCAGCGCCTGATGACAGCGTGGCGGAACAAGCCCCAACCGGCAGCCCAGGTCGATCTGAGGAGCGTTGAGGTGGTTCCGCCGTCACACTGGGGTGTATGTTGTGAAATTGGATTTTGGGCTCCCCCGGTGGCCACTGGTGGAATTGAACTTGTGTGCATCATCCCCTCTGTTCACCTGTTCCCATCAGGATGTGGGAGTCGCTATTTAACCTTGCTCCTCTGTCACTTCCATGCCGGTCAACATTGTAATCAGAAGCCTTTCTGTGCATGTTCCTGCTACCAGACAACTTCCAGCTAAGTCGGACTTTTGTCCTTGTTTGTTTTTTGCATTTTGTTCCAGTTCACAGCTGCAGTTTCGTTTCTGTGTCTGGAAAGCTCTTGTGATCTGAAATTGCCACTCTGATGTTATGAGTTAATACTAGAGTCTTAAAGTAATTTCAGGATGGTGTATTGATAGGGTTTTCAGCTGACCATGAAAGTACCCTTTCTGTCTTCCTGCTATCTAGTAAGCGGACCTCGATTTTGCTAAACCTATTTTCATACTACGTTTGTTATTTTCATCTTAAATCACCGCCAATATATGTGGGGGCCTCTGTCTGCCTTTCGGGGAAATTTCTCTAGAGGTGAGCCAGGACTATATTTTCCTCTGCCAGGATTAGTTAGTCCTCCGGCCGGCGCTGGGCGTCTAGGGATAAAACGCAGGCTACGCTACCCGGCTACTGTTAGTTGTGCGGCAGGTTTAGTTCATGGTCAGTTTAAGTTTCCATCCTTCCAAGAGCTAGTTCCTATGTATGCTGGGCTATGTTCTCTTGCCATTGAGAACCATAACAGTTTGACCGGCCCACAAAGGGTTAAATTAATTGGCAGAGAAAGGAGAGAAAAAAGAAGTCTCTGGTGTCCCCCGCTTCTTTTATCCCGGCCGCGGCGGAGTGTGAGCTGCAGGCACAGGGCCTGAGGATCCTGCCGGAGGCGGAGCATCTGCAGCGCCTGATGACAGCGTGGCGGAACAAGCCCCAACCGGCAGCCCAGGTCGATCTGAGGAGCGTTGAGGTGGTTCCGCCGTCACACTGGGGTGTATGTTGTGAAATTGGATTTTGGGCTCCCCCGGTGGCCACTGGTGGAATTGAACTTGTGTGCATCATCCCCTCTGTTCACCTGTTCCCATCAGGATGTGGGAGTCGCTATTTAACCTTGCTCCTCTGTCACTTCCATGCCGGTCAACATTGTAATCAGAAGCCTTTCTGTGCATGTTCCTGCTACCAGACAACTTCCAGCTAAGTCGGACTTTTGTCCTTGTTTGTTTTTTGCATTTTGTTCCAGTTCACAGCTGCAGTTTCGTTTCTGTGTCTGGAAAGCTCTTGTGATCTGAAATTGCCACTCTGATGTTATGAGTTAATACTAGAGTCTTAAAGTAATTTCAGGATGGTGTATTGATAGGGTTTTCAGCTGACCATGAAAGTACCCTTTCTGTCTTCCTGCTATCTAGTAAGCGGACCTCGATTTTGCTAAACCTATTTTCATACTACGTTTGTTATTTTCATCTTAAATCACCGCCAATATATGTGGGGGCCTCTGTCTGCCTTTCGGGGAAATTTCTCTAGAGGTGAGCCAGGACTATATTTTCCTCTGCCAGGATTAGTTAGTCCTCCGGCCGGCGCTGGGCGTCTAGGGATAAAACGCAGGCTACGCTACCCGGCTACTGTTAGTTGTGCGGCAGGTTTAGTTCATGGTCAGTTTAAGTTTCCATCCTTCCAAGAGCTAGTTCCTATGTATGCTGGGCTATGTTCTCTTGCCATTGAGAACCATAACAGTTTGACCGGCCCACAAAGGGTTAAATTAATTGGCAGAGAAAGGAGAGAAAAAAGAAGTCGGCTGAAAAATTTTTTTTTTTTTTTTTTCCTTCAGTTCTGAGTGTGCTTTCAATTGAATCACTTGCAAGTCTGCCTATATTGCAGCCTTCCTCTCTCTCTCTCCTTCTAATCCTGGAATGGCTCTGTGTTCACCTGTTTAAAATGGATATTCAGAGTTTAGCTGCAGGTTTGAATAATCTCACCACGAAAGTTCAAAATTTACAAGATTTTGTTGTTCATGTTCCTATATCTGAACCTAGAATTCCTTTGCCTGAATTTTTCTCGGGGAATAGATCTTGCTTTCAAAATTTCAAAAATAATTGCAAGTTGTTTTTGTCCCTGAAATCTCGCTCTGCTGGAGATCCTGCTCAGCAGGTCAGGATTGTGATTTCCTTGCTCCGGGGCGACCCTCAAGATTGGGCTTTTGCATTGGCTCCAGGGGATCCTGCGTTGCTCAATGTGGATGCGTTTTTTCTGGCCTTGGGGTTGCTTTATGAGGAACCTCATTTAGAGCTTCAGGCGGAAAAAGCCTTGATGTCCCTATCTCAGGGGCAAGATGAAGTTGAAATATACTGCCAAAAATTCCGTAAATGGTCTGTGCTTACTCAGTGGAATGAGTGCGCCCTGGCGGCGAATTTCAGAGAGGGTCTCTCTGATGCCGTTAAGGATGTTATGGTGGGGTTCCCCGTGCCTGCGGGTCTGAATGAGTCCATGACAATGGCTATCCAGATCGATAGACGTCTGCGGGAGCGCAAACCTGTGCACCATTTGGCGGTGTCTACTGAGAAGACGCCAGAGAATATGCAATGTGATAGAATTCTGTCCAGAAGCGAACGGCAGAATTTTAGACGAAAAAATGGGTTGTGCTTTTATTGTGGTGATTCAACTCATGTTATATCAGCATGCTCTAAGCGTACTAAGAAGCTTGATAAGTCAGTTTCAATTGGCACTTTTCAGTCTAAGTTTATTCTATCTGTGACCCTGATTTGTTCTTTATCATCTATTACCGCGGATGCCTATGTCGACTCTGGCGCCGCTTTGAGTCTTATGGATTGGTCCTTTGCCAAACGCTGTGGGTATGATTTAGAGCCTCTTGAAACTCCTATACCTCTGAAGGGGATTGACTCCACCCCATTGGCTAGTAATAAACCACAATACTGGACACAAGTAACTATGCGAATTAATCCGGATCATCAGGAGATTATTCGCTTTCTTGTGCTGTATAATCTACATGATGTGTTGGTGCTTGGATTGCCATGGCTGCAATCTCATAACCCAGTCCTCGACTGGAACGCTATGTCTGTGTTAAGCTGGGGATGTAAGGGGATGCATGGGGACGTACCTTTGGTTTCCATTTCGTCATCTATTCCCTCTGAGATTCCTGAATTCTTGTCTGACTATCGTGACGTTTTTGAAGAACCTAAGCTTGGTTCATTACCTCCGCACCGGGAGTGCGATTGTGCCATAGATTTGATTCCGGGTAGTAAATACCCTAAGGGTCGTTTATTTAATCTGTCTGTGCCTGAACATGCTGCTATGCGAGAATATATAAAGGAGTCCTTGGAAAAGGGACATATTCGTCCTTCGTCATCTCCCTTAGGAGCCGGTTTTTTCTTTGTGTCTAAGAAAGATGGCTCTTTGAGGCCGTGTATTGATTATCGGCTTTTGAATAAAATTACGGTTAAATATCAATATCCGTTGCCACTGCTGACTGATTTGTTTGCTCGCATAAAGGGGGCCAAGTGGTTCTCTAAGATAGATCTCCGTGGGGCGTATAATTTGGTGCGAATTAAGCAGGGGGATGAGTGGAAAACCGCATTTAATACGCCCGAGGGCCACTTTGAGTATTTGGTGATGCCTTTTGGCCTTTCAAATGCCCCTTCAGTCTTTCAGTCCTTTATGCATGACATTTTCCGTGATTATTTGGATAAATTTATGATCGTGTATCTGGATGATATTCTGATTTTTTCGGATGACTGGGACTCTCATGTCCAGCAGGTCAGGAGGGTTTTTCAGGTTTTGCGGTCTAATTCCTTGTGTGTGAAGGGTTCTAAGTGCGTTTTTGGGGTTCAAAAGATTTCCTTCTTGGGATACATTTTTTCCCCCTCTTCCATCGAGATGGATCCTGTCAAGGTTCGGGCTATTTGTGATTGGACGCAACCCTCTTCTCTTAAGAGTCTTCAGAAATTTTTGGGCTTTGCTAACTTTTATCGTCGATTTATTGCTGGTTTTTCTGATGTTGTTAAACCATTGACTGATTTGACTAAGAAGGGTGCTGATGTTGCTGATTGGTCCCCTGCTGCTGTGGAGGCCTTTCGGGAGCTTAAGCGCCGCTTTTCTTCTGCCCCTGTGTTGCGTCAGCCTGATGTTGCTCTTCCTTTTCAGGTTGAGGTCGACGCTTCTGAAATCGGAGCTGGGGCGGTTTTGTCGCAAAGAAGTTCCGACTGCTCCGTGATGAAACCTTGTGCTTTTTTTTCTCGTAAATTTTCGCCCGCCGAGCGGAATTATGATATTGGGAATCGGGAGCTTTTGGCCATGAAGTGGGCTTTTGAGGAGTGGCGTCATTGGCTTGAGGGGGCTAGACATCAGGTGGTGGTATTGACCGACCACAAAAATTTAATTTATCTTGAGTCCGCCAGACGCCTGAATCCTAGACAGGCGCGCTGGTCGTTGTTTTTCTCTCGGTTTAATTTTGTGGTGTCATACCTACCGGGTTCTAAGAATGTTAAGGCTGATGCCCTTTCTAGGAGTTTTGAGCCTGACTCCCCTGGTAATTCTGAACCTACAGGTATCCTTAAGGATGGAGTGATATTGTCTGCCGTTTCTCCAGACCTGCGGCGGGCCTTGCAGGATTTTCAGGCGGATAGACCTGATCGTTGCCCACCTGGTAGACTGTTTGTTCCTGATGATTGGACCAGTAAAGTCATTTCTGAGGTTCATTCTTCTGCGTTGGCAGGTCATCCTGGAATCTTTGGTACCAGGGATTTGGTGGCAAGGTCCTTCTGGTGGCCTTCCCTGTCACGAGATGTACGAGGCTTTGTGCAGTCTTGTGACGTTTGTGCTCGGGCCAAGCCTTGTTGTTCTCGGGCTAGTGGATTGTTGTTGCCCTTGCCTATCCCGAAGAGGCCTTGGACGCACATCTCGATGGATTTTATTTCGGATCTTCCTGTTTCTCAGAAGATGTCTGTCATCTGGGTGGTGTGTGACCGTTTCTCTAAGATGGTCCATTTGGTTCCCCTGCCTAAGTTGCCTTCTTCTTCCGAGTTGGTTCCTCTGTTTTTTTAAAATGTGGTTCGTTTGCATGGTATTCCGGAGAATATCGTTTCTGACAGAGGAACCCAATTCGTGTCTAGATTTTGGCGGGCATTCTGTGCTAGGATGGGCATAGATTTGTCTTTCTCGTCTGCTTTCCATCCTCAGACTAATGGCCAGACCGAGCGGACGAATCAGACTTTGGAGACATATTTGAGGTGTTTTGTGTCTGCAGATCAGGATGATTGGGTTGCTTTTTTGCCTTTAGCGGAGTTTGCCCTCAATAATCGGGCCAGCTCTGCCACCTTGGTGTCTCCTTTTTTCTGTAATTCGGGGTTTCATCCTCGATTTTCCTCCGGTCAGGTGGAATCTTCGGATTGTCCTGGAGTGGATGCTGTGGTGGAGAGGTTGCATCAGATTTGGGGGCAGGTGGTGGACAATTTGAAGTTGTCCCAGGAGAAGACTCAGCTTTTTGCCAACCGCCGGCGTCGGGTTGGTCCTCGGCTTTGTGTCGGGGACTTGGTGTGGTTGTCTTCTCGTTTTGTCCCTATGAGGGTTTCTTCTCCTAAGTTTAAGCCTCGGTTCATCGGCCCGTACAAGATATTGGAGATTCTTAACCCTGTGTCCTTCCGTTTGGACCTCCCTGCATCTTTTTCTATTCATAATGTTTTTCATCGGTCATTGTTGCGCAGGTATGAGGTACCGGTTGTGCCTTCCGTTGAGCCTCCTGCTCCGGTGTTGGTTGAGGGCGAGTTGGAGTACGTTGTGGAAAAAATCTTGGACTCCCGTGTTTCCAGACGGAAACTCCAGTATCTGGTCAAATGGAAGGGATACGGTCAGGAGCATAATTATTGGGTGACTGCCTCTGATGTTCATGCCTCCGATCTGGTCCGTGCCTTTCATAGGGCTCATCCTGATCGCCCTGGTGGTTCTGGTGAGGGTTCGGTGCCCCCTCCTTGAGGGGGGGGTACTGTTGTGAAATTGGATTTTGGGCTCCCCCGGTGGCCACTGGTGGAATTGAACTTGTGTGCATCATCCCCTCTGTTCACCTGTTCCCATCAGGATGTGGGAGTCGCTATTTAACCTTGCTCCTCTGTCACTTCCATGCCGGTCAACATTGTAATCAGAAGCCTTTCTGTGCATGTTCCTGCTACCAGACAACTTCCAGCTAAGTCGGACTTTTGTCCTTGTTTGTTTTTTGCATTTTGTTCCAGTTCACAGCTGCAGTTTCGTTTCTGTGTCTGGAAAGCTCTTGTGATCTGAAATTGCCACTCTGATGTTATGAGTTAATACTAGAGTCTTAAAGTAATTTCAGGATGGTGTATTGATAGGGTTTTCAGCTGACCATGAAAGTACCCTTTCTGTCTTCCTGCTATCTAGTAAGCGGACCTCGATTTTGCTAAACCTATTTTCATACTACGTTTGTTATTTTCATCTTAAATCACCGCCAATATATGTGGGGGCCTCTGTCTGCCTTTCGGGGAAATTTCTCTAGAGGTGAGCCAGGACTATATTTTCCTCTGCCAGGATTAGTTAGTCCTCCGGCCGGCGCTGGGCGTCTAGGGATAAAACGCAGGCTACGCTACCCGGCTACTGTTAGTTGTGCGGCAGGTTTAGTTCATGGTCAGTTTAAGTTTCCATCCTTCCAAGAGCTAGTTCCTATGTATGCTGGGCTATGTTCTCTTGCCATTGAGAACCATAACAGGTGTAGTAATATCCTTTAACTCCCGGAAAGGAAGGGGAGTTATACAGGAGATCGGGGAGCCACTGCAGGTCCGTGTGGATCGGGAAGAAGTGGAGCCCTGCGGGGGAAGGTACGATTCCGATCTGGAGCCTGGCGATGCAGTGACCTACACCCGGTGGAGGAGGGAAGCTGGTGAAGCTGGCTGGATAGCTCGAGGCGTCCAGCGGTGCGTCGCCCTCCAGGCTGCTGCCGGAACGCCGGAGGACGAGCCTTCTGCAGGGAAGGTGCCGGAGCCCGTCCCCGCGGAACCTCAGGAGGACCAGGTCCACCGCGTGCCTCTGGGTCGCGCTCGCCCACAAGCAAGGAGGGCATCCCGCAGAGGGGTCCTGTCACTGCTGGAGCCAGGACCGGCCCTTGCTATACCAAGGCGACCCGTTGGCCGGGTGAGGCCTGGAAGAAGACCACCCCCTGCACAGCCACCATCAGAGTAAGCAAAAATGCTTTAATGATTGTAAATAGTTCCTTGTTTTTCTCTATTTTGCTGCTAAAACCCGTAGGGGTTAGTAGTGAGTCCTCCTAGGAGCCATACAGAGATGGCTCAGTGATCTTAAACTGAAAGAAAAATGATATGTTCTATACTGTGTATAGTAGTGGAAGGACAGTAGGCCCGGGCAGAAAGGGGCGGTCCTGTAACAGAAAGGAGAGGCAGAAGGTCTGGAGCAGTTAGGACAGGCGGTCCTGCAGACTTAAAGTAGGAGAATGTAAAAATGTTCAGTAACCTTATAATGTGATTATAAGAAGGTCTTTAGTGGATTCAGCAGGTACGTCCTT
Organism: Ranitomeya variabilis; assembly: GCF_051348905.1. Classification (NCBI taxonomy): domain Eukaryota; kingdom Metazoa; phylum Chordata; class Amphibia; order Anura; family Dendrobatidae; genus Ranitomeya; species Ranitomeya variabilis. The sequence goes on along the minus strand of NC_135234.1, from coordinate 466,042,168 downwards.
AAAGGCAAAGTTGGATTATTTTTCAAAAATTTTGCACTTAGTAGAGTACCCGGTTGGGTAAGAAAAGTTATTTATAGTAAAGTTATTTAAAAGTATTTAACCATGCTTGTAACGTTCAAGTGTCCTCACCTCCCATAAAGGGAAGCTCTGTTAAAAAGTTGATTTGTACTTGCATTTTCAAAATTGTATGTCTTTTTGCTGACATGTATTGTTGTTTTCTTCCCAGTCCAGGAGTACTGGATTTAACCGGGGGGGGAGTGCAGCGCCCCAGAGTCCTGGTCGTTGCAGTACTGTGGCTCCGCCGCTAAGGGGGGCTATGGTACGTCCGATGGCACTGAAGGAGTTCATCTGACCAGGTATCACAGACACCAATACATTTCACAGTCTGGCCTCCAGGGGGAGCTAAGGGTACTATTCATTAGGCCACTCCTCACAGTCTGGTAAAACTGGGGGTTAGGCAGGAAGTTAGGGAGAACGCTGACTGGGTTGGAACCAGGCAACACCTTGTGGCAGAGGGTGTTGTAGGGGAAGATTCGGTAGGGTCCCTGTCAGGGGTGGGATCCTGACAGAGGCCTGGCAATCAGAGAGAAAGCTACGGGACCGCGCCTGCACTTCATAGCGGAGGTGCCCTAAGAAAGGACAAGAAGCGAGATTTATTGTGCTGAGTGAGAAACGAGATCAACACAACAGGGAGTAATACCAGTAGGAGTCGTGCTGTTAGACCGAGGCAACATCCTACTGAGGCCCAAATAACCGGTGGCTGGAACGCCGAGGAAGTACAGAGCTCTAAGCATTACTTCAAACCAACGGCAGGACAGAGAGCTATAGGCTGGCTGTCTCACCTACATCACCTACGCAGACATAGGGGGCAACCTTTGGAGAGGGGCGACGCTAGGGTCCCGGAAGAGCTCCGAGCCTTCCCGTCATACGGGTGCGTCCTACCATAAGATCTGGGGGACGAGATTAAGAAGAACATCAGAATTGAGTTGTTGTGAGGGAACACGAGAAACAGACACAACAGTTGTGGGGTACTATCCCGTAAGCACAGCAGGGGAGGATCTCAACACACAAAGCGCTAGAAGGAAGGCACTGATTTCCACCTGCGAAGGGAACTCTGGAGGTGCCATTGGACCGGCCGGACTTGCGCAGCCCGGTTAACCGTATTCCGGACTGAGGACCCAGAAGCCTTCAGTAAAGAGGTAAAGAGACTGCAACCTGGTGTCCTCGTTATTTACTGCACCGCACCACTACCACCACGACCACCATCCACACCTATTATTTGGGCGCCCCTCAGCAGGGTCACGGACCGGGTCTAGCCACCGTGACAACCCCAGAGCAGAGACTCAGAGGCCCGGTACCGGGTACCCCTCGGCCCTGCGGCAGTGGGGGCGCTGCATGAGCACTTCCAGATGCTCAGATAACACCCAGACATGCTCAGATAAGACGTTATCCGAGCTTGTTCGCTCATTACTAATGGTAACCAATCTCCAATGCCGTTTTGGCAGAAACATTACCTGTACAGTAAATTTAGAATTTGAGGGCTTTTCCACCCTATTTCTATGGCTATGTTGTAAGCTGTGACATCCTCACACTAAATAGATTCCCCAAAAAATGCTTCCTGAGCTGCTTTCCTTGCTTCGGCTTTTACACAGGCTATGCTAGGCTGTGTTATTCCATGAAATGTGCTATACTATGTATTACGATAGCTGTAAAGCATTATTGGGAAATCGGCCCATTCATGCCCGAGGTTTTGTCACTCTCCTTTTGCTGATACAATTTTCTGAATTGTGTATAAATTGTGGGTGATTAACAAAAATTGAATTGCAAATTATTCAACTTCACTGAGTCCTGAAAAATTCTGAATTTAATTTAGCAAAAATTTAATTCACATCAAATTGATTCATTCATCTCTACTTATCACTAATTTAGGAATAATATGTAAGCAAAATTACTTTGTAAGGAACTACACTGTCCATATATTCACATCTATATTGATCTGCAGGCTGTTGCTTTCATTTTTGTATCCTTTGGCTGGGACCTCAGAGTTTGAATGGCAGGTTTTTCTTTGGTTGTATACCCAAACACTAGACAGTGTGCCTTTTAGTACGATGGCTTTCATTTGTGTGTCCTAAAGGATGTTGTGTTATTGGGTTAAAAGGTGAATATTTTCTTGCTGAAAAGGTCTTTTTATTATCATCAAAATATAATGATTTTATTCACAAGCTCTCGACAGGGATATCGGCAAGTGCAAATGCTACAAAGGAACTGAAATGACAGCACTTTGACACACTCCTGTGTCGTGTTTGTTTAGGAAGGTCCTAGAAATTGTATTTCACCAGCCACATTCGCTATCAACACACAATTATCTGGCTTAATCATGTGGAACAGTGGCAAATTCACCTGGGGTTTAAGAACTAATGACATTCTCGTCTGAGCTGCTTTAGTGAAATGGCCTAGCACCTGAAGCAGGAACAGCAAGATTGCTCATGAAAATTTGGTTTTCTTTTTTCATTTCACAGCATAGGGTTCTGCTCAAATCAACAAACACCGCTGATTAAATAGCTGTGGTAGCTGACTTACTTGCACTTCTTCTGGTGGCTGCTAATGTTCATTGAGAATCAAAGGCTTTTTTCCTGGAAAAAAATGTCTGTTGTTTGCACACACACATGCTTTCTGGAATAGGAAAGACTCTCAACTCAAGTAAAGCAGAATTGAATATATTTAGGGTGATTGAAAGCATTATCAGTGGTTGACCCACATTGTCCCAAAGAAATGAAAAAGAGTACATATAAATTTATGCTAATATATATATATATATATATATATATATATATATATATATATATATATATAAATATATATATATATATATATATATAAATATATATATATATATATATATATATATATATATATATATATCATCATATACATTTTTTATTTTGAATTCTTACTAATTGACCTTATTTCACAATTTCACAAATTTTTGCCAAGGTGAAGCAATTGCTAAAACAAACAGAACATACAATAAGATTCAACTGGACTGAACTTAGTTTTCTACAGTCTTTAAACTAAACTTGCCACCAGGTCAAAAGGGTTTATCCCCTCTGGTCTTCTCCTGAGAGTTCCATTTTCAATTTTTTTTTTTTTTTTTTTTAAATCCACCATATGGTTCCAGAGATATGAGCGTTATTATTTAGTGTTAGTCTTTATAGACTTTTTTAGTCTTTACAGTCTTTCTTATTCTGTAAGTAATGCCCCATTGGTAAAGACCATAAAAATTAATACTAAATAAAAAGCCCATATTTCTGCAACTGTATGGCGGATGTAAAAAAAAATAAAATGGAATGCTCAGGGGAGCGAATGAAATAAAATAAAAGCAATTCAGTTGTTTCATTTTGTCTGAAAATTCAGGGGTTCTTTCTCCTCATTTAGGTCATGTCATCTAATGGTGACCCTCTAGGACAGTGATGTTCAACCGACACATGGTCGGGTGTGCTGCGGGGAAAGTTCCCCAAACTATGGTGCCCCCTTTGTTTTGTTCCCCGGCGATGCGCAGTCACGGAATAACATATGCGCGAGCTTTGAACGCTCGCGCGACTTAATAACGTCACCGAGGCCGGCGCGTCATCCTGAGAGCGGAGAGACTCTCGCATTTGCCCGCCGCCAAGGTAATGCCCGCCAAGTCAGCAACAGCTCATTAACTCCTTCCCGACCTTTGACGCCACGTAGGCGTCATGAAAGTCGGTGCCAATCCGACCCATGACGCCTATGTGGCGTCATGGAAAGATCGCATCCCTGCAGATCGGGTGAAAGGGTTAACTCCAATTTCACCCGATCTGCAGGGACAGGGGGAGTGGTACTTCAGCCCAGGGGGGGTGGCTCCACCCCCCCGTGGCTACGATCGCTCTGATTGGCTGTTGAAAGTGAAACAGCCAATCAGAGCGATTTGTAATATTTCACCTATCAAAATGGTGAAATATTACAATCCAGCCATGGCCGATGCTGCAATGGCATCTGCCATGGCTGGAGACCCCGATCTGCCCCCCCCACCGCCACCGATCGCCTCCCCAGTAGTCCTTTCTGCCCCGATCTCCTCTCCCCTCCCCTCATCCCTCCTGTCCGCTCCCCCGGTCCTCCGATCCCCCCCGTGTTCCGATCCCACCCCCCCTTACTTACCTAGCTCCGATGTCCCTCCCGGTGTCCGGCCTTCTTCTCCATGGGTGCCGCCATCTTGGAAAATGGCGGGCGCATGCGCAGTGCGCCCGCCGAATCTGCCGGCCGGCAGATTCATTCCTATACATTTTGGTCGCTGTGATAAGTTCTATCACAGAGATCAAATAAAAAAAATAGTAAATAACCCCCCCTCTTTATCACCCCCATAGGTAGGGACAATAATAAAATGCAGAAAATATAATTATTTTTGTTTTTCCATTAGGGTTAGGGGTAGGGTTAGGGGTAGGGTTAGGGGTAGGGTTGCACTTTGGGTTGCACTTAGGGTTGCACTTAGGGTTAGGGTTGCACTTAGGGCTAGGGTTGCACTTAGGGTTGCACTTAGGGTTAGGGTTGCACTTAGGGCTAGGGTTGCACTTAGGGTTGCACTTAGGGTTAGGGTTGCACTTAGGGTTAGGGTTGCACTTAGGGTTGCACTTAGGGTTAGGGTTGCACTTAGGGTTGCACTTAGGGTTAGGGTTGCACTTAGGGCTAGGGTTGCACTTAGGGTTGCACTTAGGGTTAGGGTTGCACTTAGGGCTAGGGTTGCACTTAGGGTTGCACTTAGGGTTAGAGTTGCACTTAGGGTTAGGGTTGCACTTAGGGTTGCACTTAGGGTTAGGGTTGCACTTAGGGTTGCACTTAGGGTTAGGGTTGCACTTAGGGTTAGGGTTGCACTTAGGGTTGCACTTAGGGTTAGGGTTGCACTTAGGGCTAGGGTTAGAATTAGGGTTAGGGTTAGAATTAGGGTTAGAATTAGGGTTGCACTTATGGTTAGGGTTGCACTTAGGGCTAGGGTTGCACTTAGGGTTGCACTTAGGGTTAGGGTTCCACTTAGGGCTAGGGTTGCACTTAGGGTTGCAATTAGGGTTGCACTTAGGGTTAGGGTTGCACTTAGGGTTAGGGTTGCACTTAGGGTTGCACTTAGGGTTAGGGTTGCACTTAGGGTTGCACTTAGGGCTAGGGTTGCACTTAGGGTTGCACTTAGGGTTAGGGTTGCACTTAGGGTTAGGGTTGCACTTAGGGTTGCACTTAGGGTTAGGGTTGCACTTAGGGTTGCACTTAGGGTTAGGGTTGCACTTAGGGCTAGGGTTAGAATTAGGGTTAGGGTTAGAATTAGGGTTAGAATTAGGGTTGCAATTAGGGTTAGGGTTGGAATTAGGGTTAGAATTAGGCTATGTGCACACGGTGCGGATTTAGCTGCGGATCCACAGCGGATTGGTCGCTGCGGATTCGTATCAGTTTTCCATCACGTTTACAGTACCACGTAAATCTATGGAAAACCAAATCCGCTGTGAACATGGTGCGGAAAATGCAGCGCGGAAAATGCAGCGCGGAAACGCTGCGTTGTATTTTCCGCAGCATGTCAATTCTTTGTGCGGATTCCGCAGCGTTTTACACCTGCTCCATAATAGGAATCCACAGGTGAAATCCACACAAAAAACACTGGAAATCCGCGGTAAATCCACAGGTAAAGCGCAGCGCAGTGATTTTTCAAAAACTGTGCGGAAAAATCCACACACAAATCCGCACTGGTCAGAATTGCAAAAAATGGCCAGGTCATTAAGGTCAAAATAAGCTGGGTCATGAAGGGGTTAACAGTTAATCAGCTGTTGCTGACTATATGAGCTTTTGCCTGAGTATATGAACTGTTGGCAGAATACTCAGCATATGAGCTGGTACTTTTAGTACCTGGCTGAGGTCCTTTAAGTGTGGCAGATAATGTAATACTCTTCTATTTTAGTGTGTGGCTGCGCACACTATCTCAGCAGTGATGGAGAAGTATTTGAGAATGGAAAAGGCAAATGCCGAACAGGACCCTAGACACAATTCTAACCCAGATGAAGGCCCTGGTATGAGAGGTCGCCAAAAAAAAAAAGACAAGACGGTGAGCTCAAGGTAATACAGTGAAAGCTATCTTTCATTTGGATTTACTTTCACTGGGGATGCGACAGCACCAACACCACTGTGCTTGGTGTGTGGTGAGAAGCTATCCAATAGCGCCATGGTGCCAAGCAAGCTTAAACGCCATCTCCAAACGAAACACCCTTCCATTCAAAACAAGCCGATGGAGTATTTTGTACGCTTACGTACAAACAATGAGAAAGGGGCAACTTTTTTGAGAAAAAGCACAAAGGTAAATGAGAGAGCCCTCAAAGCTAGCTACATTGTTGCTGAACTCATAGCTATATCAAAAAAGTCACACACTGTGGCAGAAACAAACTGCCAGCTTGTAAAGCTATTGTAAATGAGATGCTTGGCCCTGATGCAGCCAAAGAGATAGCTAAAGTGCCTCTCTCTGATAACACAATTGCCAGACGGATTGATGACATGTCTGCGGACATTGAAACAGTTGTTTTGGAAAAGGTGCGGATCAGTAAGAAATTTGCCTTGCAACTTGATGAGTCGACGGATATCAGTGGACATTGTCAGCTGTTGGCCAATGTGCGTTTTGTGGATGGAGAAGCCATTAGAGAAAACTTCCTATTTTGCAAGGCTCTGCCAGAAAAATCAACAGGAGAGGTAATATTCCAGGTCACATCGGAATATCTTGATAAAAGTGGGCTTACATGGGAAAACTGCACAGGTGTCTGCACTGATGGAGCCGCAGCCATGGTCGGGCGCATCAAAGGCTTTGTAAGTAGGGTTAAAGAAAGAAACCCAGATGTTCTTGTTACCCACTGTTTCTTGCACCGTGAGGCCCTCGTTGCAAAGACCTTACCAGCAGATCTAGCTCCCGTGTTGGATGATGTTGTGCGCATAGTGAACTTTGTGAAGACGCGACCTTTGAGATGTCGCTTATTTGCGTCTTTGTGTACAGAAATGGGAGCGAAACATAAAATCTTATTGCTCCACACGGAGGTCAGGTGGCTGTCACGCGGCAAAGTGCTGGCCCGTGTGTATGAGTTGCGAGAGGAACTTAAAATATTTCTGACAAACGAGAGGTCCGATTAATCAAAGCTGCTTGCAAGTGATGAGTGGTGTGCAAAGCTGGCATACCTGGCTGATATATTTCAATATCTGAATGAACTAAACACACGGATGCAAGGCCGAAATGAAAACCTGCTTACAAGCACTGATAAAATGAACGGATTCCGTTTAAAGTTGCAGCTCTGGCAGCAACATGTGCAGGGTGGCAACCTTCAGATGTTCCCGCTCACCGAGAAACTGCATGATGACAACACTGCTGCAATGTGCGAGGTGATTGGCAGACATTTGAAAACTCTTGAGGAGAAGTTATCCTTTTATTTCTCTTCAACCTTCACAGAATGCCTTGACTGGGTTAGGGACCCATACAGCTCATTATCCATTGCTGGAAAGGACATGACTTTAAAGGAGCAAGAGGAACTCATTGAACTGAAGCAAGATCGCGATTTAAAGCTAAAGTTTGCTGATCTTCCTTTGGACAGTTTTTGGTTAGCTGTTGCCAAGGAGTTCCCCATTCTGGCCAACAAAGCTATTTTGACATTGCTCCCATTTTCGACCACATATCTATGTGAGCTGGGCTTCTCAAGCTTGACTGCGATAAAAACTAAAAACAGGGAGAGACTGAGAACTGTTGAGGAAGAGCTTCGTGTGTGTCTTTCCACCATTCCTGCCAGGATATCCCTTTTGTGTTTATCGAAACAGGCCCAGGTTTCACACTGAGTGAGTATAAATACATTTAGAATCTATATTATTAACTATATGTAGAATATGTACTGTTTTAGTGTCATTTTGTGCCATTTTGGTTGGTGGTGTGCCCCGGGATTTTTTAAGTATAAAAAGTGTGCCGCGGCTCAAAAAAGGTTGAAAATCACTGCTCTAGGAATTGCATGTCTTTATGTTATCTGGGAAAGTTTATCTTAGTCACCAAAAGTTCCTGTATGATGAAACTCCTTGGACTGTACCAATTACTGTAAGTTTTCTACAGGGATAGACAATAACTGAAAGCACAGTTGATTAAACAACAGCTGTTACAAAGCTCGACCTTCGCGAGGCATATAACCTGATTCGAATATGTTCAGGAGATGAAAGGAAGATAGCCTTTAATACCCGAGATGGCCACTATCAGTATCTGGTAATGCCCTTTGGTCCCTGTAATGCCCTTTCCATCTTACAAGAACTGGTGAATGACATCTTCCGGGACTTTCTGTACACATGTGTGGTAGTATACTTAGACAGCATCTTGGTTTTCTCTCCCAATTTGCCTTCACACCAAAGAGAAGTTTGCCAGGTTCTGCAGAGATTGAGGAAGAAGTGTCTGTTACTCCAAATATGAAAAGTGCGACTTTGAGTTGACCTCTTCCGTTTATTGAGTACATCATCTCCGAAACCAGATTGAAAATGGATCCCAAGAAGGTATCCACCGGCTTAAAGTGGCCCAATCTAGACGGGCTGAAATCCATCCAGCAGCTTCTCAGATTCGATAACTGTTACCACCAGTTTATTCCACACTTCTCCTCTCGGACTGCTCCTATTCCTGCTCTGACCTGCAAAGGGGCCAATCCTAAGATATGCACTCCAGAGGCAAAGAACGCCTTTGCGTCTTTAAAACATGCCTTCTCCTCTGCTCCCATGCTGCATTGTCCGGACAATAGCAAGCAGTTCTTTCTGGAGGTAGAAGCTTCTTCTTCATGGGCCGGAGCCATTCATGGTGACGTGCGGTTTATTTTCTAAGATCTTCTCTGCTCCAGAACGCAATTACTCTATAGGTGATAGAGAACTGGCTCTGGAGAAGTGGCACTTAAATGCAGGGTGAAATCTGTGAACCAAGATGGAAACTCAAGGGTAGGGCATGTTCTGGAATGGGAAAAAATGTCTACATCTGTAGACCCTACTGAAATATTTATTTATCATAAAATTACTTCTTTCTAAAGATAACTTGTCTTGACTATACTTTTTTTTCATTTGGTATGAAGTTTAAATATGTAGATAGAGTAGAGCTAGTTCACTGGGAGAAATATGCTTCCTTCAAAAACTATAATTTTATTTGCACCTTTTGAGTATGTATACACATTACGGATATTATTTGCAGATTTTCCACACCAATTTCCAAACCATGGATGGAAAATCAACAGGTTAAGGGTTCATTTATATATCAGGTTTTTTTTGTACAAGTGCTATCCATGTTTTTTACAGATAGCACCTTTACCTATGATATGAATGGTGAAGTAAAAATTCACAGGTAAACTGCATTAGTGCTATGGTTCTATTTGTTGCACTGCATATCTCCTTCAAAATCTACAATTACATATCCACACAAAACAAAATAAAGAAATAACTTTGCCTGGGGAGAAAAACTTTACCACTGCAAACCCATAAAGGGGTTGTCCATTCAGAAACAACAAGTCTGCAGTCATTCTATGTGACACGTGGCGTGCACTGCGTCTTCAGACACCCTTTACTCACAAGTAATTTTAAAAAGTGTTTTCTTCAGACATACTGTAATATCAAAGAATGTATCGACCTACAGGGGTACTCTAAGTATTCAGACTCCTTTAAATTTTTCACTCTTTGTTTCATTGCAGCCATTTGATAAATTCAAAAAAGTTAATTTTTTTCTCATTAATGTACACTCTGCAAATTTGTTAAAAAAAGAAAAACTGAAATATGACATGGTCATAAGTATTCAGACCCTTTGCTCAGACATTCATATTTTAGTCACATGCTGTCCATTTCCTTGTGATCCTCCTTGAGATGGTTCTACTCCTTCATTGGAGTCCAGCTGTGTTTAATTAAACTGATAGGACTTGATTTGGAAAGGCACACACCGTCTATATAAGACTTCACAGGTCACAGTGCATGTCAGACCAAATGAGAATCATGAGGTCAAAGGAACTGGCCGAGGAGCTCAGAGACAGAATTGTGGCAAGGCACAGATCTGGCCAAGGTTACAAAAGAATTTCTGCAGTACACAAGGTTCCTAAGAGCACAGTGGCCTCCATAATCCTTAAATGGAAGCAGTTTGGGACCACCAGAAGTCTTCCTAGACCTGGCTGTCCAGCCAAACTGAGCAATTGTGGGAGTAGAGCCCTGTGAGAGAGGTTAAGAAGAACCCCAAGATCACTGTGGCTAAGCTCCAGAGATGCAGTAGGGAGATGGGAGAAAGTTCCACAAAGTAAACTATCACTGCATCCCTCCATCAGTTGGGCCTTTATGGCAAAGTGGCCTGACAGAAGCCTCTCCTGAGTGCAAGACATATGAAAGCCCTCATAGAGTTTGCTAAAAACACATGAAAGACTCCCAGACTATGAGAAATAAGATTCTCTGGTCTAATGAGATGAAGATAGACCTTTTTGGTGATAATCGTAAGCAGTATGTGTGGAGAAAACCAGACACTGCTCATCATCTGCCCAATACAATCCCAACAGTGAAACATGGTGGTGGCAATATCATGCTATGGGGTGTTTTTCAGCTGCAGAGACAGGACGACTGGTTGAAATTGAAGGAAACATGAATGCGGCTATGTACAGAGATATCCTGGATGAAAACCTTTTCCAGAGTGCTCTGGACCTCAGACTTGGCTGAAGGTTCACCTTCCAACAAGACAATGACCCTAAGCACACAGCTAAAATAACAAAGGAGTGGCTTCAGAACAATCCCCAGATCTACATCCTTCCAAAGAACCTAATAACTGCAAGATATAATATTGTTACGCTAAAGGAAGACATCCAGGCCTCTCTTGAACCCCTCGACTGAGTTCGCCATCACCCCCTCCTCAGGCAAGGAATTCCAGATTCTCACTGCCCTAACAGTAAAGAATTCTCTTCTATGTTGGTGGAAAAACCTTCTCTCCTCCAGATGCAGAGAATGCCCCCTTGTAACGTCACATTCCTTGGTATAAACATATCCTCAGAGAGATATTTGTATTGTCCCCTTATATACTTATACATGGTTATTTGATCGCCCCTCGGTCATCTTATTTCTAGACTAAATAATCCTAATTTTGCTAATCTCTGGGTATTGTAGTTCCCCCATCCCCTTTATTAATTTTGTTGCCCTCCTTTGTACTCGCTCTAGTTCCATTATATTCTTCCTGAGCACTGGTGCCCGAAACTGTACACAGTACTCCATGTGCGGTCTAACCAGGGATTTGTACAGAGGCAGTATAATGCTCTCATCATGTGTATCCAGACTTCTTTTAATGCACCCCATGATCCTGTTTGCCTTGGCAGCCGCTGCCTGGCACTGGCTGCTCCAGGTAAGTTTATCATTAACTAGGATCTCCAAGTCCTTCTCCATATCAGATTTACACAGTGGTTTCCCGTTCAGTGTGTAATGATGATATTGATTCCTTCTTCCCATGTGTATAACCTTACATGTATCATTGTTAAACCGCATCTGACACCTTTCGGCCCAAGTTTCCAACTTATCCAGATCCATCTTTTGCAGAATACTATTTTCTCTTGTATTGACTGCTTTACATAGTTTTGTATCATCTGCAAATATCGATATTTTACTGTGTAAACCTTCTACCAGATCGTTAATAAATATGTTGAAGAGAATAGGTCCCAACACCAACCCCTGCAGTACCTCACTGGTCACAGCGACCCAGTTAGAGACTATACCATTTATAACCACCCTCTGCTTTCTATCACTAAGCCAGTTACTTACCCATTTACACACATTTTCCCCTAGATCTAGCATTCTCATTTTGTGTACCAACCTCTTGTGTGGTACAGTATCAAACGCTTTGGAAAAATCAACATATACCATGTGCAATGACTCACCGTGGTCCAGCCTATAGCTTACCTCTTCATAAAAACTGATTAGATTGGTTTGACAGGAGCGATTTCTCATAAACCCATGCTGATATGGAGTTAAACAGTTATTCTCATTGAGATAATCCAGAATAACATCCCTCAGAAACCCTTCAAATATTTTACCAACAGTAGAGGTTAGACTTACTGGCCTATAATTTCCAGGTTCACTTTTAGAGCCCTTTTTGAATATTGGTACCACATTTGCTATGCGCCAGTCCTGGCTGTACCAGCTCAAAAGGGTGATTCTACTTAATACTGAGAAAAGGGTCTGAATTCTTATGACCATGTGATATTTCAGTTTTTCTTTTTTAATAAATATGTAAAAATTTCTACATTTCTGTTTTTTTTCAGTCAAGGTGGGATGCAGAGTGTACATTAATGAGAAAAAAAAGAACTTTTTTGAATTTACCAAGTGGCTGCAATGAAACAAAGAGCGAAAAATTTAAAGGGGTACACACTGTATATGTCCCCCATTCTGGATTCCTTCCTGGTATATATGTCCGTCTTCCTGGTCACAATCATGGTATGTATGTCTTCCATCTTGGACCCATCTTGATATATATGTCCCCCATCCTGGCCTATCATGGTACATGTGTCCCCCACATCTGTTGCATTTCTGAAGAAGAACAGGGTGAATGTGTTCAGTTGCCAAGTACGTATCCTGTAGAATCTTTCATGAAGAATGTAAACCGATAGATGTTGCAATACAGTGCTAACTTGGTCATTCCATGCCTAGAGGACTTGGTGCTGTCCTTATGGAGGTCTCATAAAATGCTAAATGTCGTAGTTTTGATGTGAGCTGTATTCTTTTTTGCATCAGTTAATTTGAGTAAAACTGAATATTTTGTAATGAAAGTTATACTATTAATGCAAGTAGCCTAATTTACTTAATAGGTGCAGAAATGGTGCTGAAAATTTGCAACATCAAAAATTCACCAAAAGCTCATTGTGGGAATGTAGTATAAGGTCACGCAGACATGTTCAGTATTTGGTCAGTATATTACATCATAATTTGTAAGCCAAAACCAGGAGTGGAACAATTAGAGGAAAAGTATAATATAAATAAGTGCACCACTTGTGCATTTTTCACCCACTTACAAATACTGATGTAAAATACTGACCAAATACTGACTGTGTGAACATGGCCTAGATCTACCATGACAAGGATTGCATGAAGAATGACACTTGAATGACGGGGTCACACTTGCGAGTGCAATGCGAGAAACTCGCGCGAGTCTCTCTCATCAATACCTGGCACTGCCACCGGCACTCAGGACCGGAGTGTGGCTGCATGTATTTCTATGCAGCTGAATGCTCCGCTCCCGAGTGCCGGTGGCAGTGCCGGGTATTGATGTGAGAGACTCGCGCGAGTTTCTCGCATTGCACTCGCAAGTGTGACCCCGGCCTTAGACAAAATGTGGCAGGACTATATTAGCGGAAGCTATCTCCCGAGTCCTTACTCATGCATATGCTTAGCTGTGGAATAAAAAATTCATCTTTAACCCCTTCTTGACATATAACATACTGGTAGTGGACCAGTTCCTATCATGCTCTCATGATGCGCCAATGTGTTAACATGGCAGACAGGGGGCTGGTGAAGGTCTCCAAATCTACCATCGTTTTCCTCCCGTGTCAGTCTTTGGCTGATTTCTAAAGAGAAAATGATTTTGTCTACAGTACAATGGTATTGCAGTGTACAGTGTAAGCAATCAGCTGTTCACAGTTTGAAGTTCTCTGTAGGGACTAAAAAAATAAAATTTTAGTTTGAGTCACCCCATATTTCCCCATTAATAAATAAATAAACATATTTGGTATTACCACATTTATAAAAGCCTGATCTATTAAAATTTATAATCAATTAATCCAAACTATAAACATCATAATGAAAAAATTAAAAAATGAAACTTAAGAAGTACAATTTTCTTGATCGCCTGATCAATAAAATGTAAGCAGTCACACAGTTCCATCAGTGAAAAAATGCCAAACTTCTGGATGTAAGAAAATGGGCACACAAATCAAATGGGTTTTTTTCTTACAAAATTCAATTTTTTTCACCACATAGACAAAAAACAAAATATTCATATTTCCACATTTATACCATGTTAAATGAATCATGTTGCCAGGTCATTTTTACAATTAACACTGTAAGAATACCCCAAAAAACAATGATGCACACACACTTCTCACATAAGGGTAAGTTCACACAGGACTTTTTTGCTGCGTATTTTTGCTGCATATTTTTGCTGCATTTTTTTATGCTAATTTTCAGCTGCTTATAGGTGCGTTTTTGGTGCGTTTTTTGTGGCGTTTTTTGTTGCGTATTTGGTGCATATTTTTGGTGCATTTTTTTTTCTCTTTTTCCAGGCTAATGTCCTTGGATTTTCAGCAGCAAAAACGCAGCAAATAATGATACCTGCATTTTTGCTACGTTTTGGCTGCGTTTTTTTCAACACCCATTCAAGTCAATGGATGAAAAAACGCAGCAAAAACGCTGAAAGAAGTGACATGCTCTATGTCCAAAAAAACGCAGCAAAGCACAAAATACTGATCACACAAAAAACCAATGTGTGTGCATGAGATTTCTGAAATCTCATAGGCTTTGCTGGTACTGTAAAAAGCAGCTGAAAATTAGCATAAAAAAAGCCAGCAAAAAAGTCCTGTGTGAATTTACCCTAACAGTCCAAATATCAAAAAGAGAATCAGCCGCACTCAGATAGTTTGAAGATTATGCAAAAAATAGTATTGTCCGCAACTACTATATGTGATATGCACCTGGTGATGTTTATACGTGTGAATAAAGAAATACTATTTTTTGCATAATCTTCAAACTATCTGAGTGCGGCTGATTCTCTTTTTGATGTTTGAGCTGATGGCTTTATTGAAGACTCGTATAAGAAAGTTGATCATTGAGATGGATGGATGTGGCTCTGAACACCCTCCTAATAATTCAGTCACATGGCACAGTAAGGCCGGGTTCACACTTGTGTGTGGCTGGTCTGCGTATGGCTGCATAGTTCCTCCCTTAAGCTCCGCCCATGCTCCGCCTACTTCCGCATGCGTCCTGCATCGTCCTGCATACTTATCTTTAAAATTGGGTATGCAGGGACATGCATTGTATGCGGATGCGGCACTTTGACGTGCCCGCCAACCACACGGGAACGCAAAAATTTATGCCATTATTTTAACAGAAATCATGTCATTTTTTATCAATCTTTAGTTTCATAGCTTCTTCGTCACCGGTTGTCATTGAATGTCCATGCAATGTCAGACTGGGGTGCCAAGGGCCCACCAGTAAAATTGACTCTGAGTACCCACTGTTCAACTGCATGCAAATATTACATTAATTCATTCACAAATGTACCTATGTTATATAATACACTGGATTGTTTTTTAAATGAATCATTATCTGCTTTCTTTGTCAGTACATAGTGAATCAAGTGTATTTTGCCACACTACTCATTTAAGGGTGTGGGGAGCCCACCAAGAGATTCCCCTGTTTACCTGTGGGACAGTCCAAGCATGTATCCATGCAAGTGGATGATAATATCTTCCTTGCTGATTTTTTTTACATATATTTCATATACCATTATGTCTGGATATGATTATGGCAACTATTATATACCGTATATAACAATCTGCAATAAAATTATTTTTGCTTTGTAAAATTATATTTAGTAGTGCTGCCTTGAACAATAAATAGTCATGTAGAGAGTTTATGCTGAATGACTGAATTATTTCCAGCATTCCCAGTCATGCTATATATGGATGCTGCATCAGTGAGAGTTTGACTTTTTCAGTAGTAATCAATAAGGAAACTTTGTTCTAAAATGAATGCTAAATTAGAAAGATGTATTTGAGGAAAAAAAAACTCACGCAAAGCATATTTGCAACTGTAAAGTCTTTTTCTGCGTTTTTATGTATAATATGCTGTATTTTTGTTGTTATTATTATTATTATTGTCTTTTCATGTATGTCTTTCTTTTTTCCTTCACGATTTGTATTGTGGATATATTTATGCAGAGATATTGTGAGTCCCAGCTAAAGCAATTATTCTTTAATGAAATCAGCTGGGGTGTAGGCAAGGGTAGCTCTAAAAACCATTTTAGTTTACTCCACCTTATGCCATGAGTAAGACCTATGTTGAAACGCGTTGGCGGTTGCTGTGACTAAACGCAAATATGTGCATGGTGTTGTAGCAGCTAGATAAATATTTTTTGTGGTGTTCCTTATGGGATATATTTTAATTTTTGCACAATAAATGTTGGACTTTTAACAAGATCCCTGTTTTCCCGCTGGAATGTATCTATTTTCTTTGCACTTTGGACTGGTCGCTCAGCATTTTTCCATGCTGAAAGAAATGAACAGTAATTCAGATAACAGGTGAGCTGACTACTGTTTCTTTTTTACAATAAGGAAACTTTGTTCTAAAATGAATGCTAAATTAGAAAGATGTATTTGAGGAAAAAAAACTCATGCAAAGCATATTTGCAACTGTAAAATCAAAATCGCTTTCACAAAATTGTCTTTACATTTTGTTTAACCCCTTTCTGCCAGCTGACGGAATAGTAAGTCAGCTGGCAGTATCCCCCGCTTTGAGGTGGGCTCCGGCGGTGAGCCCACCTCAAAGCCGCGACATGTCAGCTGTTTTCAACAGCTGACATGTGCCCACAATGGGCGCGAGCGGAGTCGTGATCCGCCTGCGCCCATTAACTAGTTAAATGCCGCTGTCAAACTCTGACCGCGGCATTTAAGGCCTCTTTCTCACTTCCGTCTTTTTCCTCCCGTCTAAATCCGTCGATTTTTGAAAAAACAGGATCCTGCAAATTTTTCTGCAGGGTCCTGTTTTTTCCCATAGACTTGTATTAGCGACAGATAGTGATGGATGGCCATCCGTTTCATCCGTCGTGCACTGGATCCGTTGGAAAATAGCGGTCCGTCAGGCCGAGAAAACGTTCAGAGGAACTTTTTTTTGCACATCGGCAAATCGTTCAGCGACGTATCCTGCGCTGCCCGTCGTCGGCTATAATGGAAGTCTATGGATGCAGGATCCGTCGCTGACCGTCACACACAGGAATCCAGTGACGTATCCCGTTTTTTCATTCTGAGCATGTCTGGAAGGATTTTCTAGTCCGGGAAAAAACACAATCTCTCTCTCTCAAAAAAAAAATCAAACTTACACATATTTGTTATCACCGCGCTCAGAATCGCCCGATCTATCAATAAAAACAAGGATTAACCTGATTGCTAAATGGCGTAGTGAGAAAATAATTAAAATGCAATAACGGGCAATCAAAAGAACGCATCTGCACCAAAATGGTATCATTAAAATCATCAGCTGGACGCGTAAAAAATAAGCCCTCACCCAACCCCAGATCATGAAAAATGGAGACGCTACGGGTATCGGAAAATTGAGCAATTTTTTTTATTTTTTTTTAAGCAAACTTTGGAATATTTTTTTTACCACTTAGAGTACCTAGACATGTTTGGTGTCTATGAAATCGTAATGACCTGGAGAATCATAATGGCAGGTCACTTTAAGCATTTAGTAAACCTAGCAAAAAAGCCAAACAAAAAACAAGTGTGGGATTACACTTTTTTGCAATTTCATTGCACTTGGAATTTGTTTCCCATTTTCTGTTACTCGACATGGTAAAACCAATGGTATCTTTCAAAAGGACAACTCGTCCCGCAAAAAATAAGCCCACACATGGCCATATTGACATAAAAATAAAAAAGTTATGGCTCTGGAAAGAAGAGGAGCGAAAAAGGAAAATGAAAAAACGAAAAAAGCTCCTGGGTTGGAGGGGCTAAAAACATCATAAAAATATGGAAGTTGGGAAAAAATAGTACAAAGAATACTGAGCATTAACATAACTATAGATAATGCGAGCATTAGCATAACTATAGATAATGCAGAGAGAAGCTGTGGATGTACCTTGGACATACTTGAGTAAGTAGAACTGTATTTCTCTTATATAAAAATGACAGCAGTGTTAAAAATAACTATGACTGTTGATTAGTGCAGTTATAGGCTTTGCCTGTGGACCAACAAGCTTCAAGTTACGGCTCTGATAATGTAGAGGTTAAAAGGGGCTGTCCTGTGAAAACAAGTTACTTATCACATATCAACAGGTTAGGAGATAATTTAATGGGTTGAGGTCCAACTGCTGGGACCCTCGCCAATTGGCTGAATGGGCCAATTTTATCCCTGCTTGATTGGAGTGGCTGTGCTAGATCGCCACGCCATTCATTCCTTATGAGGTTGCTGAATGCTGCACTCGGCTTTTTCCAGTGCCACCACAGATAATGATTGGAGTGTTGGGAGACCGACTTGCCACTCCACTTTGTAAAGGGGATAAAAACTCCCCGATCTACTGATCAGTGCAAGTCCCAACAGTCAAACACCACCTAATGAATGAGTTATCCCCTATTCTGCTGATAGGTGATAACTTGTTTTCACTGGACAACCTCTTTAAGTCTACTGGATGTCAAGGCTCATAAGGTTTACTATTATCTCCTTTATGACAGAGACATTTTTTCCACACTTTAGCTTTTCCTCACCTTCCTCCAAGAACCATAATTTTTCATTTGACATAGAAATATGAGGTTTGGGTGGGAGAAGGGTTGCCGGATGAGTTGTATAGTTAAATGGCAAGAAAGAAAAGTTGTTCTGGCCTAGAGGGGTAAAAAGCCAATTTATTTATATATTTATTTTAAATTCCATCACTTAGACAAGATGATACAGATAAAAAATTTAACGTGTTTCAAATGAAACAAGCATTTGTAGTCATGGCATCTTGGCTATGCCATAACTGAGAACATTTGCTCCTTTTGAAATGTGTTGGAATTTTTTCTATATCATCTTGTCTTAGTGATGGAATTTAAAATAAATATATAAATGGTCATTTAATCCTTGTGAGCGGGGACAATTTTTCTCTTTCTCCTTTTTGATGTTGAGGACGCATGGTCATTACAAGTTCCACTGCACTGTGGAATAATCTCGCTGAATGGAGGTGAGCTGGTTGTATTTCTGCTTTCATCATACTTTGGAATGACACCATTCATTTTACTCTGCTTACAATCATTTTTTTTTACTTTTCCAATCCCTGAGCTGTATCAGAAAGTTCTCGTTAGCATTTTATTGAGGTACATATGAATTTTTGTTCAAATTCAATTTCGTTTAAATTTGTACCAATTTGTGGTTAAAAGACTTTTTGATCACTCTTAGGCTATGTGCACACGTCAGGATTTTGTCAGGATTTTGTCAGGTTTTTTCCTCAGGATTTGTAGCCAAAACCAGGAGTGGAACAATTAGAGGAAAAGTATAATAGAAACATATGCACCACTTCTGCATTTATCACCCACTCCTGGTTTTGGCTACAAAACCTGACAAAATCCTAACAAATTCCTGACGTGTGCACATAGCCTTAGTTTTGATTTTTTTCTTAGCTGGCAGGTCAAGCTAAAACAGTACTCTTGGCATTTTTTTTTACTAGGCTTTACTTCAGGTTCATGTAAAAAAAAAAAAAGACAGTATCAACCTGCAGCTAATCTGCTGCTAAATACTGTTTGAATTATATGTGGCCATCAAACTAAAGGCGCAGACAGACTGCTGTATAACTCATGCGAGGATCGCATCGCAATCCTCGTACTGGCTGTCTGCTCTCCTGACCTGAGCTTGACAGCTGCATAGACATACATCAAGCTGGCGTGCTCAGGTCAGGAGATGTGAGCGGCCAGTCTGTACATTGTGATGTGATCATCGCACAAATTAAATGGCTGACTGTCTGCGCCCTAAAGGTTCTCCTACAGGGAGTCAAGTGGGCAACACTGAGGACTATCAACAGTCAGTATTCTGTACACTGAGTGCACTGTAATCGTTCCAACTGATCCTTGAAGGACATCATTCAACACATGCAGGATGTAAGTCAAGGAACAGGAGAAAGTGATAACAGTGCGCTCTCTGCCAGCTTCCTACAGCCCCTAGCCCAACCCACTTGACTGAAATCGAACAGCTGCAGTAAGACTATCATTTGATCTTTGATCCCGTAGAATGTAAGTCCACAAGGACAGGGTCCTCTCCCCTCTGTACCAGTCTGTCATTGTAAATTCTTTACTGTAAACGACATCTATAACTCTGTATGTAATCCCTTCTCATGTACAGCACCATGGAATTAATGGTGCTATATAAATTAATAATAATAATCTTCTCCATGAAGCAGAACATGTAGTTAGACAACCACATATGTTTAAAATGGTATTTACCTGCAGATTCACAATATGGCTGTGGGTAAATACTGTTGATTTTTTTGTCACAGGATCCCTTTAAATAGCATAACGTTATAGTTTGGGTCAAAGCAATACCTATTATGTGGGTTTTTTATTTTTATTTTATTTTGGATAATATTGCAGGAAAGGTTTTTTCCTTTGTATTTATTCTATTTTATAAAAAAAATTACTTTCTTAGTCCCGCTAGGAACTTGAATATGCAAATAACTATGAATGTCAGATTATTATGCTTGTCAGCCAAATGCTGACCGGCCTCTTATGGGGCCCTACAGTCACTATGGCAAGGCTTAGGGTGATTGCAATAAGGCAGGGGCAATGAACTGACTAAAGGAACTGCCTTCTGCTGTAGACCATTTTGATACTATGGGAAGAATTGTGTCATCTAAGGTTATGTGCACATATAGGGCCCAATTCATCATTGCATTTTCACCTTTTTTGCAGGAATATCTCTCAATTATTGAATTTTGACTTCTGACAAATTCAATAAACAATTTCTGCCTTTTAAAAATTTTCTTGAATCCCCACATGACTTTATCAATAAAATTTTATGAAAACTGGCTAAGTAACCGGAAATATACAAAACAAAGTATTTAAGTTATAACATGACATACCAAAAAGAGACAAAAACTGCAGCAAAAAAAAATACAACAAAAAAGCATGTAAAAAAAAAACCCTCAAAAACTTAATGAAAAATGAAGATAGCCTAATTGACAGCATGGTTGCAGAAATGCAGCAGAAAATCTGCAACATCAAAGACGTATCAAAAACTGATCTGGGAACTTAGCCTTAACGGGAATGTCAGCGGGATTTCATCATACAAACTGTTTATATGTGCATGTAGCTTTTCCAAAAACAAGTCCAGCAATACCATTACATGGCCAGTCCTTTCCTCCATTACTGAGATATCAACATTTGAATTCATATGCAAATAAGGCCTCTGTCACTCCAGCTCTATTCCACACCCAGCGTCACCTCCTCCTGCTTTACTGACAGCTGTTATGCTGTGTAACTTCAGGCAACAGAGTTGTCAGTCAAGCAGAAAGAGGCGGCACTGGGTAGGAAAAAGAGCTGGAGTGACAGAGGCTTCAGATCTACAGCCTCATTTGCATATGAATTCTCAGTAATGGAGGAGCAAACTGGCCATGTACAAGTAAGTATTGCTGGATTAGTCTTGAAAAGAGCTACATGTGCATATGAGTAGTTCAAGGAGTGAAATACTGCTGACAGATTAATTTTTAAAAGTTTTTGAAGCGTTTTAGAGGATTTGTTTTCTTGAAGCATTTTGTTTGCAGCTTTTTGGGAAAAAAAATGCTGAAAAGACTGAACATATGAACAGCAAAGTCATTTTACAATAGAAATTAATCAGCAATTTTTAACCATTTTTTGAAGCAGATAAGTTAAGGAGTTAAACAACAGGAAGTTATCTCCAATCCCAGTTGTCAGTCATTGTGTACATGTCCGCTGGTCCTATGAACAAAATGGTCGACATGAGGAACATATATGATTTGGAAGGAAGTGTTTCTTGCTGATGATGTACAAGTAGGTCATCTGTTTTTAAATGGTGGGTCCTACTGACACTGATTGTTCCGGACCTTTTTCATGAGAAATACTACATTGCTATTTGGTAGAAGCCACATTGACGGAACCTTACCAAGTGTAGCTATTTGTTCGTATTCTAGGATAGATGAAGGAAATGCCTTTACAATAATATTTGCTTTTGTTATTTAAAATGTATACTTTTATCAATGTGATATTGAAATTGCCAAAAGCGATCACACCATGCTGCTTTGCACGTGCAGGGTTAACAGTGTGTGCCGCACAAGGGGTAAAAGGCATTCATATTATGCCATAGTACTGGATACTGAACTTTCAATATTTCCTTATCCTTTGTCACTCATATGAACTGCGGCTTATAGCGGTGGTAATCATTTCCTGTGTTTGAAAAAGAGATGAAAGCATTCATGGATGAAAGCAAGTTGGATTTAATCTCCTTCTCTCGCATCCAGTGCACTGTACTGATCATTCTAAAAAAAAAAAAAGGAAAAAAAACAAGACTTAAGCTCATTTTTGTCATGACAAAACTAGCTTCCTAATAATCAGATGGCAATACCTAGAGTACACAATTCTAATATAATTACCAGGAGAAAATGTAGAGGGGGTTGCAGGTCTGAGATAAAGGAAAGCCTGTGAATTTTGTATTAATGTCTTAGGTTCTCTTATTTGTGCAAGCAATCAATCTTTCGGGTAGTAGAATAGTAATTCTTTGCCAAAAAAACTGACGAGAGTCAGAGGGAGAAAGAAGATAATCTGAGTTTCATTCTGCACACAGCGGGTCAACTGTGATTGACAAAGCTCATCATCACAAAAATCGAGCTCTTGGTATAATCCCGGTGGCTGAGTTCCATTTGTAGCTGTAGCAGTGCTAATGACATGTTTAACAGCTGCTTGTTGAGGCTCCAAATCTGCATTAACCTGCAGAGTAGAGCATTGAGAAACCCAGTTAAAGAATTGAAATCAAGCTCGCAATATGCTGATAGGACGGCACCGCGGAAATCGGGAGCTTGTTAGGCTACATGCTGAATCCGCAGTTATGATATAAACACGGCCATTGCTGAGCGTAACAATATGTAGACGACATACCGCGGGGCGGATTTATTAACAAAGTCTTACATTTACAAAGCTTATAGTTATACTAGATGCACCAAATTGTCACTCTGGCTTGTGCTGGATGATAAACTTGGCACATTTTTAGACACTTTTGTCTCACTTTATACCAGCTCTTGGTTGGCTAACTTTGGACATTTTTTAACCAGACCTATGGCACAGATTGGTACATTTTAAAGGAAATCTGTCAGCAGGTTTTTGCTATATAATCTGAGGACACCAGGGGTTAAAACACAGAATTAAACGATGTGTCATATATCATGCTGTGTGCTGTTGTTTACTTACACTGACAGTTTTATCACTAAGGCATTATGATTGCTGTGACTAGCTGGCATGTGCTCAGAAGTCTGACTCAGCCCCTTACTGTGATAAGCAGCTCACTCTCAATAGACCATGTAGATACCGAGACTGGGTTAGCTTTCTCATCTCTGCTGCATTGCTAAATCTGAAAGCTCTGATTGTTTCAGAATGGCTGCACCCAGTAAACTAAGTGATACATCATTAGGTTCAGGGTCTCTTTCTCTGCATTATGCTGCTCTCAGATGAGGTAGCAAAAACCCGCTGATGGAATCACTTTAAGTAATATCCATTTCAATAAAGTCACACCCTCATTGTTAGTGACGCATGAAATAGTGTCTAAAACACTTTACTATTTGGGTAATTGGCATGTGGGCTGAAATTCTGAGCCAGTTGGTATGTTCTGTGAATTGTCTCATGCAACATAGAAAGTCGTAAGGTGGGGGTTGTCTATAGTGTGATGAATCTGCCTGTAAATAATGTGAATCCAATCATTAACTCAGTATGGCAAGCTGAGGCTTTCTTTCTGTGACTCTGTATCCCTGTTTTGGTCAATAAGCTTTTTAGTTTATGTGGATGGGCTGAGGGACTATCTTTTACCTTAATATTTGGTTCTGTCAGCACAGAATGACTGCTCAAACCAAGTACCGCTTGGTGGTTCATGGCGTAGCCAAATATTTAAATGCACCTTCCCACTTGCTTGATTTCCCTCCATCTCCACCCACTTTCTTTGATTGACAGCTCTGGCATCATAGAGGCAGAGAAGGGAGGAGATAGAGGGAAATCAGGAAGGAGTGCAGGTGTATAGAAATGTTTGGCCTTGCCTTGGTGCAGCGAGCGGCGGGACTTGATTAGAATAGTCATTCTGCGCTGACAGAGTCCATTTAACTTCAGATGAGCGCTGAGCTATGCAGACCAGTAATGTGACTGGCTCTATATGTAGTTCTGTGTCAGCGGCCATGTTGCGGGATGGGTGAAATTTACATGCACTAGTCTGGTTCATAAATCAGAGCATTCTTGTGAATTCTACACACGAACCGTTGTAGCACACAGACAGAATACAGACTGAAAATAAGTTCATGTGGGTATACTCTACAAGAATTATATGCTGAACGTCATATAAAGGAGTTCCATTTCTACATCTTGTGGGTCCATGTTTATACATTTATGCACCATTTAATACATAAATGTATGAAGAAATGTATTGTAGCTCCAGCCATAGTAATTTACAATAGCCAATTCCAGACCAGTAACAAAAATATACTAGAGATGCCAAGATAGGCAGCTACTATGCATCAAAGTAAAAGGCTCAACAGGAAACAAACAAGCACAACAACTATTTAAACCAGTAGTAAAGGGCAGTATACACTAAATACAGAGCTAGAAAAAGGGATTTCATTGCAGACATTGTAATATATCTTCTAGTAAGTTAAAAGTGTTTTCATCTACTGAATGTTAAAAAGAAATTACCTGCTAGAAAAAAAACATATTCACTGAGTCTCTGCTGTCCCTCTCCTGAAGCTGACAGGGTTCCTGCTGGTCTCCATTTTTTACGCTTCTGAATGGTAAAGGCATGTGAACATTGCAACCAGCGCCAAGTATCTGTGCCTGCAGATGATCTAACCACGTGAACTATGAATAGAAAAACTGGTTGAAATGAAAGGTCTGCAGTCACTTTAGCTTAATCGTGACAGAGTTCAATCCACACTGCCATGAATGCTCTATAGTCTGTGTGCGGGTGGCAAGCCACGTTACCATGTGTATAGTCATGGCCAAAAGTGTTGGCACCCTTGAAATTGTTCCAGAAAATGAAGTTTTTCTCCTAGAAAATGATTACAATTACATATGTTTTGTTCTACACATATTTCCTTTGTACTGGATCAAGACAAAAAAAGAGAAAAAAGGCAACTTGGATAAAATTTCACATAAAACTCCAAAATTAGTCTGAACAAAATTGTTGGCACCCTCAACTTCACATTTGGTCACGCACTCTTAGAAATAAATAACTGCAATCAAATGCTTTCTATAACCATCAACAAGCTTCTTACACCTCTCATGTGGAATTTTTGACCACTCTTCTTTTGCAAACCACTCCAGGTCTTTCATATTTGAATGGTGCCTTCTCCCAACAGCAATTTTAAGATCTCTACACAGGTATTCAATGGGATTTAGATCCGGACTTATTGCTGGCCACTTAAGAAGTCTCCAGCGCTTTGCATCCATTTCAGGGTGCTTTATGGAGTATGTGTGGGGTATTGTCCTGTTGGAAGACCCGTAACCTAGGGTGCAAACCCAGATTTCTGACACTGGGCAATACATTGCAACTAGTGTTGAGCGATACCGTCCGATACTTGAAAGTATCGGTATCGGAAAGTATCAGCCGATACTGGCAAAGTATCGGATCTAATCCGATACTGATACCCGATACCAATACAAGTCAATGGGACACCAAGTATCGGACGGTATCCTGT
Organism: Ranitomeya variabilis; assembly: GCF_051348905.1. Lineage (NCBI taxonomy): Eukaryota > Metazoa > Chordata > Amphibia > Anura > Dendrobatidae > Ranitomeya > Ranitomeya variabilis. Next base: position 466,016,490 of record NC_135234.1, on the reverse strand, counting down.
ATGGTTCCCAGGGTCTGAAGGAGAGGAAACTCTCCTTCAGGCCCTGGGATCCATATCAATGTGTAAAAGAAAGAATTAAAATAAAAAATAGGGATATACTCACCTCTCCGATGCAGCCTGGACTTTACTGCCGTAACCGGGAGCCGTTGTACCTAAGAATGCGCGCTTGAAGGGCCTTAGATGACGTAACGGCACTCTGATTGGTCCGTAGCGGTCGCGTGACCGCTACGCGACCAATCACAAAGCAGTGACGTCACCTAAGGTCTTTCAAGCACTTGAAATACCTTAGAAGACGTCCGCAGCTTCTGATTGGTCGTGTAGCGGTCACGTGACCGCTACACGACCAATCACAAAGCAGTGACGTCACCTAAGGTCTTTCAAGCGCTTGAAAGACCTTAGGTGATGTCACTGCTTTGTGATTGGTCGCGTAGCGGTCACGCGACTGCTACGGACCAATCAGAGCGCCGTGACGTCATCTAAGGCCCTTCAAGCGCGCATTTTTAGGCACAACGGCTCCCGGTTACGGCGGTAAAGTCCAGGCTGCGTTGGAGAGGTGAGTATATCCCTATTTTTTATTTTAATTCTTTCTTTTACACATTGATATTAATCCCGATACCGATTCCCGATACCACAAAAGTATCGGATCTCGGTATCGGAATTCCGATACCCGCAAGTATCGGCCGATACCCGATACTTGCGGTATCGGAATGCTCAACACTAATTGCAACCCTGAATCCTGTATGAATCTTAAGATTTCATGATGCCAGGCACACAGCCATGGCACCCTATACTATAGGCAGCAAAACAAGACCAAAATATCTTTGAACCTCCACCATATTTGACTATAGGTACTGTGTTCTTTTCTTTGCAGACCTCATTCCATTTTCGGTAAATAGTAGAATTATGTGTTTAAAAAAACCTCTATCTTGGTCTCATCTGTCCACAAGACTCTTTAGCAGAAGGATTTTGGCTTACTCACTTACATTTTCTTACATCTTGGTAAACTGTAATCTCTTTTACAGCAGTGAGGTCCTCTGGATCTGCTATAGCATTTCATTTTATTCACATGATGGCAAATAGTTCACGCTGGCACTAATGCATCCTGAGCCTGCAGGACAGCTTCAATTTCTTTGGAACTTGATTTGGTCTGCTTATCCACCATCCAGACTATTCTGTGTTGCAACCTTTCATCAGTTTTTCTCTGCCATCCACATCCAGGGAGATTAGCTACAGTGCCATGGTTGTAAACATCTTGATTATGTTACAAAACGTGGACAAAGGAACATTAAGATCTCTGGAGATGGACTTGTAACCTTGAGATTGTTAATAATTTTTAACAATTTGGTTCTCAAGTTCACAGACAGATCTCTTCTCTTTATGTTCTGGATGATTAGTATGGCACACAAAGACACACAATGCAAAGATTGAATCAACTTCTCTCCTTTTTATCTGGCTTCAGGTGTGATTTTCATATTGTCCACACCAGTGACTTGCCATAGATGACTTTGAACAAAACATCACAAACTTGAAACAAGTTTGGTTACCGACAATTTTGGAAAGGTGACAACAATTTTGTCTGGCCCATTTTGGGAATTTTGTGTAAAATTATGTCCAATTTGCCTCTTTGTCTCTGTTTTTTTGTGTTGTTCCAATACACACAAAGCAAATAAACATGTGATTTTTGCAATAATTTTCTTTGAAAAATACATCATTTTCTGGAACAATTTTAAGGGTGCCAACACTTAGGTTCCATTAGCATACTCTCACCCACCTACTCTCAGATCTCTTCTATTGAGTGAAACTAGATGGGACTAGCCAGCATGTGATCAATAGTATCCAAGTTGCATACATGCTGTCATGTGACTGCCCACTAGCATGTGTAATATTGGAGAACAGTAAAAATTCATGCATCTTACATTGTTACGGTTTGAATAAAACCTAAAGAAATGAACTGGGATACAAACTGGTGTGCATGCAACGTGTAAGCGCACATTCACACTGGTCACTAAATAGAAAAAAACAAAGACGGAAACATTAGTAAATAGCCTGCAGTAAACAAAGAGCAATGGTGTATGAAAATAATATAGGGTACTTAGTTAACATATTTCTTATTTAAAAAATGCAAAAGTCATCACCCACTTTTGCATTTTTTTAATCAAAATTATGTTAACTAAGTACCCTATATTATTTTAATTCTACATGCTCACCAGTTTGTATCCCAACTCATTTCTATACATTTTTTTTTTTAGTTTGTTTGCACCATGTGAATTTAAAGGTATGGCCTGCCTTTTCATTGAGCATAGACATACTATTAGGGAACCTACATTGTGACCCCAATGGACAGTGATGATGATGTCTGTAAAGGGCTGTAGAACGTACGGCGCTCTATAAGTGAGCAAAATAATAATAATGAAATCACTTAGGACTTCACCATGGAGCGCTCTTATCTTGTACTCTAGATGGAAACGTTTTATGTAGATGTTGAAAAATGCTTTCAGAATAAGAAATGTTAATAGTTTATTTTTATCAAATAATAATAAATTATTAATGTTTATAATTATAATAAATAATAATAAAATACAAATGGAATGAACAAAAGATAAATCTAAATTACCCTACTTTGCAGGCTATAAGACATACGGGACTATAAGATGCACCCAGATTTTTTTTAAATAAAATGGTGCTGCGTTCTATAGTCAATTTTAATGGTAGCTTACCAGGGGGGTAAGTGGCTGTGGTGTGAGGTCACAGGAAGCAGGATCGCTGCTTCAGGAGGCTGGGGCGCAGATTGAGATATTGGGAAACAAGAACTCGTCTCCCGAGATTTTGTCTACCGAGATCTCAATTTGTGCACGCGCTGCTTCCGGTGGCCATTTTCCTGATGTCCACCGCAGGGAACTGAATGGGAAAGGAGACCCCGCTCACCGATGCCGACATCCATCTAATGAGCATCCAGGCACTGCAGCATCGTCCCACTTCCAGAGCAATTTCTCCAGTTCTGAAGGCAAAGGTTGGTCACACCAAATGTTGATCTGATATAGATTTCTCTCTTGTTCATTTAACTTGATAATTAATAAAAAAAAAAACTAACACTTCTATTTTTGGAATCATTCTTACTTTTAAGCTTTTTCTATACCTGCCTAAAACTTTTGCACAGTACTGCACCTAACACCATATAGTTATCAACTGAAGCAATAAAGTATCACATACAATGCCACACAGTCCCACAATAATGCTCTTTCAACTTACCTGTCCTTAATCCAAAGTGGAGTTGGCCTACTTCCAAATCCATAGGCTTGTGCAGTGTATATAACGATAAAGGTTGATTAGATGATGTCGTTGCTGTGCCCTATAACAGGGGCTACAACAGTGGACTGAGGGGCAGGGTGTCCCTCACAGTGACCTAAATTTAATACTGTACAATTTCCACTTTGCAGACAGTGCAGCTCCTAATATATCAAAAACAATTCCAGTCTATTAAAAAGGCATCGCAGCCAAGTTTGTCTCGCTATTAGTCTAAGAAGGGAATAAAGACAGAAAAATAACACGTACACATTACCATCATGTGCTACTGTGCATGTACCCTTTCATTGATGACATGCATCCAAATAGAAGGAAGATTCTTTCTTTTGCACCTGTGAATAAGCACGTGCAAGGCGCAAGTTGGCCCTCATCGTTATTATAGCCAATCTACTCCATTGTTTCCATTAGAATTGTGTTTTTTTCAATTAGAAATTATGCCAGTCTACAGTACACAATATTCCTACTGCAAGATCTAGTACATGACTGTGCTTTTGTACAGTACTGTACCATTTTCCTATCAATTTAACTTAATTTAGTCAATGCATAAAATTGCTTCACTCGTCATTCTCCTTTTTTTCCCTTGCTTCGAGAAATGGGAGCAACATTACTTTAAATAATAGATCTCTGACTGCGATACTCTATTTACTTACTTTTAGCATGAGATTAATTAGTAATCAGTCAGAGTTGTGCTTTTTATGCCACCTTTGACCTTGATTGCAATAATGATCTAGCGCTAAAGACACAGCTGGCACAGTATTATAAGAATTGAAGCTTTAAAAAATACGAATAAATTACCATTTTTTTCTTCTTAGAAAGCAAGACCATTTTGTCATTTTCTTTGCAAAAGAAAAAAAGACTGGAAACATTGGTCCCTTTGTTATTCCGTTTTGCAGACAGGCGAAGTAGCATAGCAGTGTACATCTGTGTAATTTTTTTTCTTTTTTTGCAAGTACTCTCCACGCATTGCACCAGAATAATTCTTACTACCACTATAGCCCAATACATTGCTATACAATCAAATCAGACCTTAACTAGAAGCAAGTTTTTCACAAAAAAGTATTCTCAATTTCATTTGCTTTTATCTGTGACAGTACAGCTTTAGTCTAAGTCTGCCTGTTTCATTCAAGGGATAAAAGGATTTAGAGCACTTGCAAGGATATATCATCCACATATGTAATATATTCCCTGTTCATTTTAATTTCATGTGGGGCTGGTTGATACGCTCATGAAAATTCGCCAGTACAGGACCATTTCCTCTTCTCGCTTTGTGATTAAATTCTTTTTTAATTTTAGCTTTATTTCTTCAGATCTGTATACACTATATCACATAGTATAGTAGCACTAAGTTATACTGCTGAATACATAGAAGTAATCGTTTTTAGAAAATAATCTGTGTGTAACATACTGTAGCGTGAATTTAGAGGAGGCACAACTCAGCTTACGATGTTATGGAAGATTTCAGCATTTGGATCAGCATTCGTTTATATATGATCCTGTAATAAAATGATTTGGAGTTTCAAAAAGTTATTCACTACATACAAAAGTCATGCAACAGATGCAACAATAGAAAGTTTGAAGTAGCAGCCCTAAAAAAGAACAGCTAAAAACATAGAATCTTTGAACGTTAGAGTTGGAAGGGACCTTCAAGGTCATCAAGTCCAACCCCTGCTCAATGCAGGATTCACTAAATCATCCCACAGATGTCTGTCCAGCCTCTGTTTGAAGACTTCCATTCAAGGAGAACTCACCACCTCTCGTGGCAGTCTGTTCCACTCATTGATCACCCTCACTGTCAAAAAGTTTTTTCTAATATCTAATCTGTATCTTCTCCCTTTCAGTTTCATTCCATTGCTTCTCGTGTTTCCATGTGCAAATGAGAATAAAGATGTTCCCTCTATACTGTGACAGCCCTTTAGATATTTGTAGACCACTATTAAGTCTCCTCTTAGCCTTCTTTTAAGCAAGCTAAACATTCCCAGAGCCTTTGATTAAACATCATTTGATTAAAGGGTTATTCACAGAAAAGGTGATAACTTACTGATCCCGGGGGGTCCCATCACATGGAGCACCTACTGTATTTATTGTCTATGCCAGGATTGTGGAGATATTCAAGTTTTTTGCTCGACTATCCTAGATATTTCCACAATCAGTAAAGTGGTTCTACCCTTGAGGGCAAACTCTCGCAAGCAGTGCAGTTTGCCCAATACAAATGGTGTGTAATATACATATTGTTAGGATTTTGCTCTGTTTCACATTTCCAGCAGTTATCACATGATCAGAAGTATGTGATTTGCATACTTGTCATCACATACCAGCTGGATTCTCATCCGCTTCTCCCAATGTCTTATGGAAAGAAGTAGATGAGAATTAAGTCAGCACACATTTTGTGCCCTTGGGGTTGAAGACCACCCAATCCAGGAAGCAGAGACAAAGCCTAAGGCTGGGATCACACACAGCAAGATACGGCTGAGTCTCGCAGGTTAAAACCAAGCTCTGGCACCGGCACTCCAGAGCAGAGCGGAGCGTGCGGCCGCATAGCAATACATGGAGCTGCACGCTCTGCTCCAGAGTGCAGGGCTTGTTTTTAACCTGCGAGACTTGGCCGTATCTCGCTGTAGTGTGATCTCGGCCTTACAGTGTAAATATTACACACTTTTCCCAGCAAATGCTACTGCTCGGCAAAAGTTTGCCCTAGGGTGAAAAACTCCCATAAACATGTGGAAATCACCCTATTCAAATGACGTACTTAAGAGCCCTGTTCTTATGTTGGGTGGGGGTCTCAGAAGTGAAGCCAAGAGAAATCAGCAAGGTATGACCAACCCTGTATATAAATTGCTAAGAGGGGATAACATTTTAATGTTTTCAATCATGTAAATGTTATACAAGGATTAACATCAATTTTAAAAACAATCATAAAATCCAAAATTACACAAAAATAACTTTATGTGATGCAAGTAAAACATTTGCTGTGAGTTCAAATGAATATTATAAATAGGAACAATAAGAGCCCAATTCACTAAGGTGTTTTAGACAGTTTTCTGCCATAAAACACCTTGAAATAATGCTCGAAGTTGTTAAAAAATGTGCCTTCTAAATGATTAGGCACGTTTTAATCCAGTGCTGCCTTCATTAAGATTGGCGCACAAAATGGGCTGAAATGATACCGATATATAGCAGCCAAAATAGTGATGCCAATGTGTAATCTTATGATGTTCCTCTGTAAGTATCTCACAAATGTTTCAATAAATTGACACTTAGCTGACATCCTTCCATTTGGAGCCAATTATATTTTACCTGGTATTCAGGAATGGTTTAGAAGCTAAATGTGACATCCCTGAACTCCTAAGGTGATTTATGAAAATTAAATAATTATAATAATTATAAAATACTCGGTAGACCCTAAGTGTTATTGTTCTTATCTAAATAAATCTCGCTGTCTAAAGTGGCTGAAAGTACAGTACTATATTTTATTAGTCAGTTTTAGGGTGGATAGTGTGGATTAAATCTTTCACAACCATGACATTTTTAATTTTTGCACTTGAATATTATTCTTGTTTTCCTCCCCTTCTTCCAAGAGACAAGTTTTTCATAGGGCTTGTTTGTTTTGCAGGAAGAGTTGTAGTTTTAAATTACACAATTAATTTTATTATAGCGTACAATGTACTGGAAAATGGAAAAAAAAATCAAATTGCAGTGAAATGGTGAACAAAAAACATTTTGCCACTTTTGGCAAAACCAAGTAAGCTTATATTTTTATTTATTATAAACAGGAAAAAAAAAGTTGGATAATTCAAATTTTTATAATTTTTCACTATAAAAAAACTTTACTTCAATTTTTAGTCTCCTCAAGTAATTTAAACCTATGATTTTCTGATTGCTTGTTTTAAATGCTGCTATTTTTCAATCTATAAAATAAGGAGGAAAAATATGGCAGTCGTGTCAGCCTTCAGCAGGTCCCCAACTGCCTTAACAACCAATTGGAACCTTCCATTCAGGGTTGCCAACTGTCCAGAAATCCCTTGACAATCCGTAAAAATAGGGCACTTTTTCTGCACTGTTGGTAAAAAATATTTGAGGCGTCTGTGATTTATTTTTTTTTTTACACTGAATAAACATATACAGATTATTGTTACAGTAATTAACATCATTTTCCATTGACTGCAGCATTAGCAGCAGATACTAATCTTCATATTAGAACTATGGGCTGTAGACATGTATCACTTGTAATCATAAAGATTTATTATGGTTTTCTGATATGTCCGTAGAAAATATCATCTGTTCGTGATTTTTTTTATAAACTGTACAGGAAAGAAAAAACTAAAGTTGGCATCCCTGCTACCATTGCTTTGGAGAAGGGGGCAATGGGAACCGATGCGTGCCCGCATGGAAATCGAGCCATCCAAATGCCGCTGTCAGTGACTGACAGCATCATGTAATTAAGTTGTATAACAATGACACAGTATGAAGTTCTGGTTCCTCCTGTTACAGTAAGATTACTGCGAGATACACCAACACCCGACATGTGAAGAGGTTAAAGTTGTCAGGGATTAACTTTCATTTCCCATAAATCTGCATAGCTAGAAATTAAACTCACCAATACTCAACTTTACGAGCCCCAGCGCTACCTTTGTGCCACCCTCTTGACCTTTGCTGACCGGCTGCACATGTGACAACTGCAGCCAATGTCTAGGTTCAACAGCTCATGCTATTTCCTGTAGCAGAGACACTTAGCCCAGTGAATGACTGCAGTGCTCATATCACAGCTGCAGCCTGTCAACAAAGACTGTGGAAGCGATGAAAAGGCAGCACCGGATCTGAGAAAGGTGAGTATTGGTACATTTATTATTTTCCACCTCTGCAGCACTATTTGTGATTAAAATGTAATGCTGGAAAAAACCCTTAATCGAGATATAATTGATAGTGATGAGGCATAATTGTAATATACCTGATAGTTGCACCTGGTGGACTAGGGTAATTACAGGGTTAAATATCATATCTCGAATGTCTTAGGAAGATAACATGAGTAATTATTCTATCCGAGCGGTATTGGATCATATAGGGAAAAATAATCACTGTATTTTGCAGGTTATAAGACTCCCCGGATTATAAGACGCACCCCAAATTTTAAGGAGAAAAATAGGAAAAAACCTTTTTTAATTTAAATGGTGGTGCTTCTTATAATCCATGCATCTTATTGCTTACCGTGGGGGTGGCTACGGTGAGGCGGGGTCCCAGGGTCACTGCTGGAGGAGATAAGAGTGGAGCGTTGCTGCAGGCCTCATCTCCCGAGATCTTGGTGCCGAGATCTCCATATGCGCATGCGCCGCCCCCAGCAGCCATTTTCCCGGAGTTCACAGCATAGTAAACCATGTAAGTTCGGGGGCTCTGGGCTTTCACAAAATGTCGGCAGAGCCCCCGCAGCACCGAACACCCGCAGCAGATGCAGAACATCCAAATACCCCCTCGTCCCATCCTGCGGCTGCAGCAACGCTCCACTTTTGCCACCTCCCAGCAGCGACCCTGGGACCCTGCTCCACCGTGGCCAGTAAGGTATATCCACATTTTATGATGCACCCCCATTTTCTCCCAAAATTTATAATCAGAAAAATATTTGTGTTGGTCCGGGGTCTGGAGATTTAATGAGAACATACCAAACACCTGTACTGTCAAATATGTAAAAAAAGAACTTATTTTGTTACAAATATTTCAGATATAGCAATCACATAATAAGATTTTATCAATAAGAGAAATTATGCTATTAACAGTACTGTTGGTCTAAATTTTATGTGATGTTTCACTTGATTAATTTATTAAATAATTTTGTTTTTGGAGATGGATAGAATAATGAAAATATTAAGATCAGCTAATATACCGAGCCATCAAACATCGTGGAGAATTCATTGTTTCTAGATGGGAAAATCACAGCTCTTTAACTAAGGACACCTAATGGATTTTTGACTTGAGAAAGAAGTGACAGCTTATATTGGGAAGCATTGGTTCCTTTAATCTAACATAATTTATTAATATTCTATAGCTTGTCACTTCTTTATTGTTTATTGACTAAGGCTAGGTTTAGTGTGTGAAAAACTGTCCAATTTTTATCCAGAAACCTCGGACAATTTTTATCTGTATTGTCAACCATGAGTCCGTTGTATACATTTGTGTGACATGCGTGTGGCATCTGTATTTATACATCAACAGTAGTGTTGAGCATTCCGATACCGCAAGTATCGGGTATCGGCCGATATATGCGGTATCGGAATTCCGATACCGAGTTCCGATATTTTTGTGATATCGGAAATCGGAATCGGAAGTTCCCAGTGTATGGTTCCCAGGGTCTGGAGGAGAGGAGACTCTCCTTCAGGCCCTGGGATCCATATTCATGTAAAAAATAAAGAATAAAAATAAAAAATATGGATATACTCACCTCTCCGGCGGAGCCTGGACCTTAGCGGTGTAACCGGCAGCCTCCGTTCCTAAGAATGCAGTGAGTTTAGGACCTGCGATGACGTCGCGGCTTGTGATTGGTCGCGTGAGCGGTCACATGAGCGGTCACGCGACCAATCACAAGCTGCGACGTCATCGAAAGTCCTTTACTCAGCATTCTTAGGAACGGAGGCAGACGCTTGGACCGGTGAGAGCCAGGGGCCGTCCGAGGGTGAGTATATCAATATTTTTTATTTTTATTCTTTATTTTATACATGAATATGGATCCCAGGGCCTGAAGGAGAGTTTCCTCTCCTTCAGACCATGGGAACCATTCCGATATTTTGTGTCCCATTGATATGCATTGGTATCGGGTATCGGTATCGGCGATATCCGATACTTTTTGGGTATCGGCTGATCCAATCCGATACCGATACCTTTGGATATCGGAAGGTATCGCTCAACACTAATCAACAGTTAAATTGTACATGATCAAATACAGTTAATGTTAATAATGGCAAAGTGCAGTGCCCAGGGGGAAACTAGATGTTATAGGTGCCAGGGTTGGCCAACAATTGAGAAATTAGGAATGTCACAGGCGGTGTTGTGGCGTGCTAGCCCTGTGTCCCTCACACTGAGCCCTTACAACCGCTTAGTGTGTGTGTGTGTGTGTGTAGTTTCAAGGATGAATGCTGTCAAGGATATTAACGTAATAAAAAAGGGAGTCTTTACTTTATTCACATCAAAATACATGGTCCATAGCGATGGTATCATAGTCTTTCATACAAGCTTGAAATTTTAGGTAGCAAGAGAGATGGTCACCGTGATGTTTAAGATGGAATCTTCCCAGTTCATAGCTTAAATAAAGTGATCGGCTGACTGCCGGTTATATACCAGGTTTCTATCTTAATTCACACAGTCCTTCAGTTATATTACTACCAATGATGGGCCTACACAGTTTGGTTCACTGTGGAAATAGTGTTCACTTCTTACTCACGATTAAGTCCTGATGCGGTTCCCTGTCGCAGGGCATAGAGTAGAAGATGCAGTAAAAATAGCACCAAAATTTGGTCCACAATTTCAGCTGAATGTTGAAATACCCCATATGTGTATGTACAGTACTACTTTGCCATACGGAGTGACTAGTTTGTGGATTCCATATAAAGAGCCCCTAATTGCTAGTAAAGAATAATCCCCTCTCAAGTGACCACATTTTGGAAATTATAACCCTTTGGGATTTTCTTTATAGATGTAGTGACAATTTTGACTACATGGGTGTTTTACAGAAACAGGCAGCAGTGGATGTTGCTGAGTGAAAATTGCAAACTGCCGTTATAGTGACCAGTACACTGTAGTGACCAGTATGTTACAGTCACCAGTACTTTATGCCCAACTCATGCTACTGGAGACACGCACCTGCAAATTAGGTGGGTCTCGTCACTACAGAAATGCCAAACATGTGGGCACTAAATGTGGTTTAGACACACTGGAGCTCAGAAGGGAGGAGAGAATTTGGATTTGGGAGTTGAGAATTTGCTGAATTTCTTTTGGTTGGTGAGGAGCCATTTCACTTTTCCTGAGCCTTTGTGCTACCAGTAATGTGGTAGCCCCCTATATTTCCGTTAACAGGTGACAGATCTCAGTAGGGACTTGCTTTTTTTGTGGATTGAATTTAAGCTTTTATTGGGAAAATATTTAGAATTGAGAGTCCTCAGTGGTTGATACCTTTTAATGGCTAACTGAAAAGATGGTAGCAAATTGCAAGCTTTCGAGACTACATACGTCTCTTCATCAGGCATAGACTAATACAAATTCTGAAAAAACACATATTTATGCATAACACAGCACAGAAAAATGCCATAGATATGACAGGTGACATGAAGCAGAACCACCATTATGTGAGTGATAAACAGTTATGTCCATAAATATTGGACAGTTCATAGATAAGGAGTGTGAATGTTTTATTGTCCTCTGTTAGTGTCAAAGGTCATCATCAGCTTATACGCACAGACTCTTCTGTCTCTCTGAGATTTGAAATTGCCTTTTAATACAAGTAATTTCATGTCCATAATGCTATGATCGGGGAGACAAAAATGTATTGCCACAGGTAGATACATTCCACAGCACACAGCAATGGGAAGTAAAATGGTATCAACCACTGAGGACTCTCAATTCTAAATATTTTACTATCCACGGTACCCAGATATATATCTTTCCTGTAGATTTTATTGGGAACATTTTACTTAACGCTAGGTACTTAACGCTGGGGATTACATTTATGTGGCACTCTACCAGGGTCGGACTGAGCATCGGGCACTTCTGGCAAATGCCAGAAGGGCCAGTGCCTGTAATGGGCCACTCAATCCATGCATGCTCCGCCCAGACGAAGATTGATATTCTGCCACCTCTTGGGGGGCCGCCAGCCCATTTTCCGGCTGCCGGCCCCTTTAATCTTTCAAGCACCTGGTGGTGCAGCATGATGGGGAGGGGGCAGGACACACAGCGTGCACATGTAGCTGGAGCCATGGCTGGCCTCAACGATGTGCATGCAGTGGTGAGAGAGCAGCTCCTGGCACACAACTGAAAAAAGAGGAGACTGCGTTACTTACATCACACACAGCATCCTCTCTTATCTGTGTGCAGATCTCTGAATCTGACTGATCAGCCAGGACCTGGAGGGGGAGGAGCTCAGCGTGCAGAGCAGCAGCACAGGACAGCAGGACAAGATGAGAGAACTGCCCTGTGTGCCCACTGCCCAGCACACTCTAGGTCTCCAGCTACCCATCTCAACTTTTGCTGTGCTGAAATAAGTAATAGGAAGGGGGGGGGGGGGGGGGCATTTGATAAATGATAAATTAAACATGGCAGGTTAGAGTATATGTGTTTTCCTATGTGCGTGAGCTTGCATTTGTGTGCATCTTTTGCAGTGTGTGTATGTCTTTTGCAATGTGTGTGAACATGCATGCATGTATGTATGTGTGTGAGTGTGCTTGTGTGTATATTTTCCAATGTATGTGTCTTTTGCAGTGGGTGCGAGTGTGTATGTATGTCTTTTGCAATGTGTGTGAACATGCATGTGTGTGTTTTGAAATGTGTGTGTGTGAGTGTGCATGTGTGTGTAATTCCAATGTGTGCCTGTGTTTTGCAGTGTGGGTGAACATGCATGTGTGTGTTTTCATATATATGTGTATGTGTAGGCAGCCCATAAATTCACTTTCAAATATCACATATGTAATGTATAAATATCAGCTTGTGTGGTGGACACACGTCGGCCCCGGTGTGTCCCATGTGGCGGATACATGACGGCCCTGGTGTGTCCCATGTGGTGGGTACACGTCGGCCCCGCATGTCACGTGTGGCAGATTCTCGTCAGCCCCAGCGTGTCCCGTGTGGTGGATAAACGTCGACCCCGGCGTGTCCCGTGTAGCGGATACACGATGGCCCGGTGTGTCCCATGTGGCGGTTACACATCGGCCCCGGCATGTCAAGTGTGGCAGATTCTCGTCAGTCCCGCTGTGTCCCATGTGGCGGATACACGTCGGCCCCGGCTTGTCACATGTGGCAGATTCTCGTCAGCCCCGGCGTGTCACATGTGACAGATACACGTCGACCCCAACGTGTCACGTGTGGCAGATTCTCGTCAGCCCCGGTGTGTCCCTTGTGGCAGATACACATCGGCCCCGGTGTGTCCCATGTGGCGGGTATTCGTTGGCGTGTCCCATGTGGTGGATACACGTTGGCCCTGGTGTGTCTCGTGTGGCATGTATTCGTCAACCCCGGCATGTCCTGTGTGGCGGTACTTGTCGGCCTCAGCATGTCCTTTTTGATGGCTACATGTCCTCCCCGACGTGTCCTGTGTATTCCTCACCCCGGCGTGTCCCGTGTGATGTAAATGGCATAATTAAAGGGAACCTGTCAGCAGGATTGTGCTGAGTAACCTATACACAGTGTCAGATCGGCGCCGGCAGTAGCCCCTCGCGCTGCAGCCTGATCGTATATGTAATGTGTATATAATTAATTTGTATAAGGTTATCCTGAAATTCCTACAAAAAAAATAAAAAATAAAAATCTGTTTGAAAATGGCATCGGCCGTGCCTGCGCAGTAGCAGCCATCGGTGATCCGACCGCTACTATTGTGCAGGTGGCGCCATCTTTGTAGATGGCGCCGCCGGTGCCTGCGCAGTAGCAGCTATTGGATCACCTCTATATACACTGATAGCTGCTACTGTGCAGGTGCGGCTGGCACCATTTTCAAACAGATTTTTTTTTTTCATGAATTTCAGGATTACATCAAACAAATTAAGTATATGCACATTACAGTATATATGTGATTATCCTGCAGCGCAGGGGATGGCACCTAACTGCAGAAGGGGATTTTTTCCCCCAAGATATATATATATATATATATATATATATATATATATATATATATATATATATATATATATATATTCAATATTCATTATGTAAAATAGGGGGCGGGTCAGTGATGGATCAGTCACCTGTCAGAAGCCATACAGATGAATATCAAATCAGAGCACCACATGAAGACCCCACTTCAGGCCCGCACGAGCATATCATTAACTCTAAACTGAAAATAAAGATTAAACAACAAGCACAAAATGGATTCCTTCACCCCAGGTATCATTGTTTGTAATCAGTATAACAGCGCCAACCTGACAGTGTGTGTAGGTTGCTGTGCACAATCCTGCTGACAGTTTTCCTTTAAGTATATAGCGAGGACTTGTGTATATAGCATATAGTAAGGTCCTGTGTATATTTATAGTGTAGATACGTGTATATAATATGGTGCTGTGTGTATTAGATGGTGTGGACTCTATACTATATACACAGTCACATCTCTACACTATATAATATACACACCGCTCCATACCATCTACTATATAATTGTCTAAGGGTCACTTCCGTCTTTCTGTCTGTCCTGTCTGTCTGTCTGTCTTTCTTTCTGTCTGTCACGGATATTCATTGGTCGCGGCTTCTGTCTCTCATCGAATCCAAGTCGCTGATTGGTCATGGCAAAATGCCCACGACCATTGCCACGACCAATCAGCAACGCGCACAGTCCGGAAGAAAATGGCCGCTCCTTACTCCCCGCACTCAGTGCCCGGCGCCCGCATACTCCCCTCCGGTCACCGCTCACACAGGGTTAATGCCGGCGGTAACGGACCGCGTTATGCCGCGGGTAACGCACTCCGTAACCGCTGCTATTAACCTTGTGTGTCCCCAATTTTTTACTATTGATGCTGCCTATGCGGCATCAATAGTAAAAAAATCTAATGTTAAAAATAATAAAAAAACAATAAACCTGCTATACTCACCCTCCGTTGTCTGCCGAGCCGCTAGCGCCGGCCGCCATCTTCCGTTCCCGGCGATGCATTGTGAAATTACCCAGAAGACTTAGCGGTGGATCGGTCGGTAACCGCTTCCTGGATCCAGGCGCCAACGGAAGGTGAGTATATAACTATTTTTTATTTTAATTTTTTTTTTTTAATAGGGATATCATGCCCACAGTGCTATATACGTGGGCTGCGCAATATACAACGTGGGCTGCGCAATATACAACATGGGCTGTGCAATATACAACGTGGGCTGCGCAATGTACAATGTGGGCTGCACAATATACAACGTGGGCTGCACAATATACAACATGGGCTGCGCAATGTACAACATGGGCTGCGCAATATACTACATGGGCTGCGCAATGTACAACGTGGGCTGCGCAATGTACAACGTGGGCTGCGCAATATACAACGTGGGCTGCGCAATATACAACGTGGGCTGCGCAATATACAACATGGGCTGCGCAATATACAACATGGGGTGCGCAATATACAACGTGGGCTGCGCAATGTACAATGTGGGCTGCACAATATACAACGTGGGCTGCCCAATATACAATGTGGGCTGCGCAATGTACAACATGGGCTGCGCAATGTACAACATGGGCTGCGCAATGTACAACGTGGGCTGCGCAATGTACAACGTGGGCTGCGCAATGTACAACGTGGGCTGCGCAATATACAACGTGAGCTGCGCAAAGTACTGCATGGGCTGAGCAATGTACAACGTGGGCTGCGCAATATACAACATGGGCTGCGCAATATACAACGTGGGCTGCGCAATGTACTGCATGGGCTGCGCAATGTACTGCGTGGGCTGCGCAATATACTGTGTGGGCTGTGCAATGTACTGCGTGGGCTGTGCTATACACTACGCATCCATATTCTAGAATACCCGATGCGTTAGAATCGGGCCACCATCTAGTGCTTTATAACACAGCATATAGTGTGGAGGTCTGTATATACGGTGGACTCCCCATTACAAAATATATACACAGGCGCAGCGCCCTCTAAATAACTATATCACAGCTCCACAGAACATACTACAATATAGTCCATGTATTGGTACAGTACACATGTAGTACATAGTATGGCACCACTATACACCCACACACATACACACTCTGCACAGTGCCACTTCTCCTGTCCTGAATACTGGGTGTAAGGCCGGTATCACACTTGCGAGTGCAATGCAAGAAACTCACATCAATACCGAGCACTGCCGCTGGCACTTGGGACCGGAGTGTGTGGCTGCATGTATTTCTATGTAGCTGAACGCTCCGGTCCCGAGTGCCGGCGGCAGTGCCCGGTATTGAGGTGCGAGACTCGTGCGAGTTTCTCGCTAGTGTGACCCCGGCCAACGCAGATTTTGTGTGTGTGTGTATGTCTTTATTTAACTCTTTATGTACCATTTTATTATGTTTATTACTAAACATTGGGCTTGGTATTATCTATCTATATATATCTATCTATAGACATATCTATATATATACAGTATATATTATCTATTATATATCTATTATCTATCCATATATTATTTATCTATCTATCTATATCTAGCTATCTATTTATCTATCTATTATATATCTATTATCTATCTATCTATCTATCTATCTATCTATCATCTATCTATAGATATATCTATCTATATCTATCTATAGATCTAAATATCTATCATTTATCTATCTATCGATTATCTATCTATCTATAGATCTTTCTATCTGTGTGTGTGTAAACATTCTTCAATGGAGTATGTAAATGAAGAGGTTGGAAAAGAAATGACATCACAATTCTTTTTTGTTGTTGTTCAATAAAATAGATCTTTATTTAGCTTTCAAAAATGCATACAAATCCACTGAAAATCCGCATCAACAACGCATCAAAAACGTGCAGATTTTTACCTGCGTTTTCTGCCAAGAGAGGAAGAATCTGCACAGAAAATTCCACAGGCAAATCCGCAACGTGTGCACATACCCTAATGATTTTTAGGGTTGATGTCAGCTGTGTAATGTTAGCTACCATCAATCCCTGATGTAAGTAACAGAGAGGTGTCTATCAGACATCACCACTACTAACACAGACCTGGCAAGACACAGCAACTCTGAAGAGCGGTGACGATAGCAACAATACCGCTCTTCACAGTCGCCGAGCGCAGCGCAAGACCCGGAGTATCTGAAGGGCAGTGACATTACTGAGATACTGATGTCACCGCTCTTCAGAGTCACAGGGTCTCGTGCTGGGCAGCGGAACCAAAAGTGGCTGAAGGCAAAGTATATGGAGCATCAGAATGAGGTTCTGGAGCGCCCCCATGGGGCCGTGGGGTATTACCGGGTCCTGCGGTTCACAGGGGGATGTCACGGTGGCTGACCCAGTCCATGGCCCTGGGATGTCCGTGTAAAAGGGAAAGGTCTTTAAAGGGATAGAGTTTATGTTCGTTACGCCACCTGTGGTATTCGGTCAGGGTGACCGACGCTGCTTAAGGGGTCCCCTGGGGCGATGTTATGGCAGCTAGATGGTATACCTTCCCACAGGTGAAGTATATCCCCAGGGCTTCCCGGTGTGTAGATGGTGAGAGGCGCAGAGAAGAACGAGGACACAAGGTTGCAGTCTCTTTACCTTTACTGAAGACTTCAGCATCCACAGTCCAGAGCACCAGATCACGGGGCAGGCAGAGTCCGGCCGGTTTGGAGGCAAGCCCAGAGTTCCCTTGTCCAGGTGGAAATCAGTAGCCTTCCCTTGTGCTGCGGTGGTGTGGTCCCTTACTGCCTATGGCTTCACATAAGGGTCTCACAGATGCGATGTTTTGCTCTCTCTGTCCCCCATATAGGATAGGACAATACCCATATGACTGGTGACTTGAGCCTGTTTATAGGGTCTCTTAGATAACCCGGCTCTGTAGTTGTCACCGTGCCTCCTGGGTGTAAGTGCTGTCCTGCCGGTCTCTGGAATTAGGCATAGAGGTCCTCACTCCCTCGGTGTTCCAGCTACCAGGATGTTGCACCTCAGAAGGAGACAGCTTGAGCAGGGCTGGTCCCCTTCTGGTATCCTCTCCTTTGCTGCCACTCCCTTCACGCTCGCTGCAATATACTGTAGTTCTGCCTTTCAATGTCCCTTTCTGGGAGCTGCAGCTCTGAGGGCATGCACAGCTCGTTTAACCTTCCATCCTCCTCAGACTCTGGTCTGGAACTAACTTACTTTCCCTACAGACTACCAGTTATATATATGTGGGGAGTGACCTAATAAATAGGAGCAGGAGCTCCCCCTGATGGCCTTGAGTGTGAAATGTGTTGCATGTTTGTGATACCTGGATGCATTTATCCTTCTTTGCCTCCAAACGTAGCATCACTCTCCTCGAGAGGAAAACAATACCACTGTGACGACCAGGACCCTGGGGCGCCGCACTTCCATAGCCTTTGGTCATTTCAATCCCTTCATTATCTACAAGATCCAGTTATGTAGGTAAAGTAGCGACTTTTCTTGGTACTGCAACTAATAGCCATAAATAGGACTGAGCTGTAATACTGGATACAGCTGTGATTATATGTTATATAGTCGTGTTACACTCCCCTCACTTCTTGTAACCTACAAGTGTACAAAGATATTACACAGTCATCATCATCATCAAGTGACAAGTGGGCCTGTGTAACTTCAAATGCCAGGGCTGAATTTTATTCCCAGTCTGGCCTTGCGCTCTACGCTGAGCACTTACTTTTAAATCTCCAAGTGACATGACAGATGAAACTCCCGAGGGATCTCTTCACTATAAAGAGGAAGCAGAGTTACTCTGGACTCCGTCTGGACTCTGTTCAGCGTTGTCCTTTTTAAAAGTGCACAAAACTGTGGCTGACGGCACTTTTATGCAATCCTAAAAAGACGGACACCGCCGGATCACAGGTCAGATGGCATCCACAGTGCCTCCACCTGCCTCATTATAGGGAATATTCCGCCGGAGGCTATGTCTGTGGATCACCCCCAGTGTAGGGCAATGGGGTACTCGGTACCGGGTCCTGCGATTCGGGGGATGTCATGGTGGCTGACCCGGTCCGTGGCCCTCAGGGGTGTCCAGTAAAAGAGTTTATATATGGGCAAGGTGCAATAAAGGACGAGGAGACAGGTTTGCAGTCTTTTACCTTGTTTACTGAAGACTTCAGATGGTATCCTCAGCCTGGAGCGCCAGATGACAGGGCAGGCAGAGTCCGGTCGATCCGAAGGCAATTCCAGAGTCCCCTTGTCCAGGTGGAAATCAGTAGCCTTCCTACTAGCGCCTATGTGTTGTAGTACCTCCCTGCTGAGCTTCTCGGTAAGGTTCTCACAACTCTTGTAGATGTTCTAGATGTTGTTATTTATTCCTCTCTGTCCCCCAGATGGTATGGATAGGACAACCCGTATGACTGGGATAGCCTGGGGCTTGTTTGTAGGGACCCTAGAGACGCCCCGACCCCCACAATTTGCCACCGTGTCTTCTTAGGTATTAAGGTCGGGCAGCCAACTTGGAATTGACTGTCCTGCCGGTCTCTGAAGTAAAGCGTAGAGTCTATTACTTCCTCGGTGTTTCTGGCTACCGGCTTCTGCGCCTCAGAAAGGAGCAGCTTGTTCCTGGCTGATCTCCCTCTGGTATTCCTCTCCTGTGCTCTGCTTTCTGCACACTCTCTGCAGTATGTTCACCTTTTAGTGTCTTTTCCCAGGAGTTGCAGCACTTCAGGCCAGCAGAGCTCCACTTTTTCTGTCTGCCTGACAGGAACTGAACTCCTTTTCTCCAGATCAGGATGTAAAATAGGGGAGCTCACCCTAAATAGGCTTAGAGCTCCCCCTTCTGGTCTGGAGTGTGAACATGTTGCATGCGTGTAATACCTGAATGTGGTTGTCTTTCATTGCCTTCAGATATGACTGGGAAATGAAGAACAACAATACATTAGCAAAAAGACATACAAATTTTTGGAATGCTTTGAAACATGTTGAGATAACAATGCTTCCCTTTATGGGATGTGAGGACACTAGAACGTTGCGAGAGTCTTGGTCATGCACAGTTCATGACTCCCAGTTCAGTGAGTGCAAACTTGAAACAGCAAGGATCCCTGGTAAAAAAAAAGGGATGCTTTTAAATGTATAATGAAAGTTTTTGAGTAATTCACTGTCCATTTTAAACCTGTGACAAAGATATATATATATATATATATATATATATATATATATATATATATACAGACATCTTTCAAACAAACAGCAGCAACCATTAATATTTCCAATTTTTGTAACGAATTGGGGTCTGATTTTTAGTGCTACGTGTAGACCTCCGCAGTGCAGGGATTGCAAGTGACATAACAGGGTCCGCTGTGCTTGCTATCGCTGATGTAGTGCACTGTCTTCTGGCTACACTTCTAGTGAGTCTAGGTAGCACTGGTATGCTGGAGCTCTCAGGACTGCTGCTACTAATTGTGGGCATGGCAGATTCACCGATAGCCGAGGGTGGACTTGCCGATTCAACTGTTGGCATGGCATCCTCTGTTGGAGTCTGCTGTGGCTGAGTTATGGCTGGGATCACATCGGCTATTGGAATCTGTTGGTGCAGAGTCTCTTTTGGCTCCAGATGATCTGGCATCACATTTGGTTCCGGCGGGTTCGGCTGACAAAACGTCAAAACAGGTACCACGATGGCCTGATTTATTTTAGTCCAAGCCTGGGGAAAGTCTCCAAGAACAGTGTGTATCATCTTCTCTTTTACGGGTGGAGATGTTCCTGGATCTGTTTCCCTATCTCTCAACTTATCAGGGCATATTTTGAGGTGGTCTCTGGATATTGCTGTTGAGGTTTCTCCTCCATCTTTGCTAATGAGTCAGACCTTTGTATTGTCAAAGTCAGATGGCAGGATGGTATACGGTTCCGCTTCCCATTGGTCGTCAAGTTTGTGTAGTCTCCTCTTCCGTTTGAGTACTTGTTCACCTGGCGACAAGGGAATTGCAGGAGCCTGCTGGTTGTAGTCCCTTTCTTGTTTTTGTCTGGCTTGGGCTAGACTTCCGCTTCAAATGCTGGTCCTTGATCAGTCAGTACCTTCTCTGGGTACCCGTGTGGTCTACAGAAGTACTGCTGGAAGGCTTTGGCTGCTATCCTGGCCGTCAGATCTTTGACATGCACAACTACCAGAAATCTAGAGTAGTGGTCCACGATGGTTAGAGCATAGACATAGCCTGACCGGCTGGGTGTTAGCTTTACATGATCTAGCGCGACCAGTTCAAGCGGCCGTTTGGTGATGAAAGGCTGCAAGGGAGCCCTTTGGCTATCACGGTCCTTCCTGCGTAGGCTACATAGGCCACACTCTCAACACCACTTTTCGATGGCTTTCTTCATGCCAATCCAGTAGAACCTTCCACGGAGTAGACTCTCCAATTTCCTCCATCCGAAGTGTCCTGCTCCATCGTGGTACGCTTCCAGAACCATTGGCACATCTTGTCTTGGGACTACTATCTGCCATACCAACTCATGAGTGCGTGGGTCAATGCTTCTTTGGCACAGCTTACCATCGTAAATAAACAGTTTACCTCTCCCCTTCCACAGTTGTTGGGTCTCTTGTGGATCATCCGGGCCAGGGCGTGAACCTGCCTGCGTCAGGAGCTCTTTCACCCAATGGACCGCGGGGTCACTGTCCTGGGTCTCTGCCCAGGTGGGGCAGGGGATTCAGCGTGGCGTCCTGCTTGTTCTTGCACCTGTTCCCCACATGATGGGAATACTGAGTGGCCTTGGGGCGATGGAAAGCTGGCAACTCTATTTCTTCGAGTGCTTCCGAGTCTTCTCCCGTTTCTGGCAAGTTGGGCATCCCGGACAATGCATCAGCATTCGCATTCTTGTGACCTGCCCGGTACTTGATGGTGAAATCATAATTGGACAACCGGGCCATCCACCGCTGCTCTAAGGCACCAAGTTTTGCTGTGTCCAAGTGTGTCAGTGGATTGTTGTCCGTGAAGTTGGTGAATTTTGCTGAGGCCAGGTAGTGCTTGAACCTCTCCGTCACTGCCCAACGATTGCGAGGAACTCCAGCTTAAAGGAACTGTAGTTGTCAGGGTTCCTTTCAGTGGGAAGAAGTTTCCTGCTGGCGTAAGCAATTACCCTCTCTTTGCTTTTCTGGACCTGGGACAACACGGCTCCCAGTCCCATGTTGCTGGCATCCGTGTACAGCACAAACGGTTGGTCATATTCAGGGTAGGCCAGTACCTCTTCTCCCGTCAGCGCCAACTTCAAACAAGTGAAGGATCCCTCCAGTCCGTCGTTCCAGTCAAATGGGGTATTCTTACCCTTGGTTTTCTTGGATGGGCCCACCAACAGGTCTTGCAATGGCGCGGCTTTCTTGGTGAAGTCTTTGATAAACCTCCTGTAGTAGCCTACCAACCCGAGGAACTGCCGGACTTCATGGAGGTTACTGGGCTTCGGCCAATCTCTGATCACAGTGACCTTGTCAGGGTCTGGGGCCACCCCTTCGGCGCTCACTACATGGCCAAGATACTGCACTTTGGGCTTTAACAGATGGCATTTGGACGGTTTTTGTTGTGAATTTTGCTTTTGGGCTCCCTCCGCTGGTTGTAGGTGGTAATGCAGTTGCCCCTGAGTTGCAGTCCTGGTCAGGTGTATCTGCTGATTGCAGATCTGACTGGGGTATTTAGGCGTGCAGGATTCATTAGTCCTTGCCAGTTGACAATTGTTGTTGGGAGGTGTAGGACCTCTGCCTGGTTCCTCCTGCCTTTCTGCCAAATCAGCAAAGATAAGTGTCTGGTTCTTTTTCCCTGTGGCACACATGTTGTGTGCTTCACAATTCAGTGCTATTCTTTGTGTTTTCTTGTCCAGCTTTGATTGTGTCAGTATTTTCTCAGTCTTGCTGGATTCTCTGGAGTGGCAGATATACATTCCATGTCTTTAGTTAGACTGTGGAACTTTTTGTATTATCTGCTGTGGATATTTTTGGAAGGGTTTTAATACTGACCGCCTAGTTATCTGTCCTATCCTTTCCTATTTAGCTAGAGTGGCCTCTTTGCTAAATCCTGTTTTCTACCTGCGTGTGTCTATTCTTCTCCTACTCAGTCATTATTCGTGGGGGGCTGTCCTATCCTTTGGGGGTCTGCTCTGAGGCAAGATAGCATTCCCATTTCCATCTATAGGGGTATTTAGTCCTCCGGCTGTGTCGAGGTGTCTAGGGAGTGTTAGGCACACCCCACGGCTACTTCTAGTTGCGGTGTTAGTTCAGGATTGCGGTCAGTACAGGTTCCACCGACTCCAGAGAAAGTTTCATGCGGCTCCAAGGTCACCAGATCATAACAGGTTTTACCTTTAGGCCAAAGTTGGACAGGGCTTCGAACACCTCGGCCAGGTGCTTCCGATGGTCCTCATAAGTCTTGGAGAAAACAATGACATCGTCCAGATATAGCAATACGGTTTCAAAGTTCTTGTGTCCAAGACAGCACTCCATCATCCTCTGGAACGTTCCTGGGGCGTTGCACAGTCCGAGTGGCATGCAGTTGAATTCACAGAGACCCATCGGTGTGGTGAAGGCCGTCTTCTCCTTGTCCACCTCTGCCACGGGAACCTGCCAGTACCCACTGGTGAGATCCAAGGTAGAGAAGTAATTAGCAGATTTTAAAGCAGCTAAGGACTCTTCTATTCTGGGCAGTGGGTATGCATCCTTATGTGTAATGCGGTTTATCTGCCTATAATCAACACACATCCTCATTGTGCCATCCTTCTTTCTGACAAGGACTAATGGAGCTGCCCAGGGGCTACAACTGTCTCTCACTACCCCAGCCTCCTTCATCTCTCGCAAAATGTCTTTGGCACACTGATAATGAGCTGGGGGTACAGGACGGCATCTCTCTTTAATGGGTGGATGATCTCCTGTGGGGATATGATGTTAAATCCCTTTTACCTGCCCCAAATCTAGGGGATGCTTGCTGAATACCCACTCATACTCATGAACCACCCTGTAAGCTCCTTGTTTTTGGTGTGATGGGGTAGAGTCAGTGCCTACGTGCAATTTCTGACACCAATCTTCCATTTGTCCTGCAGAGCCATTGTCCTCCGCCTGGTTGGACGGGACCAAGGGTTCTGTCGCCTGTATCACATTATTATCAACGGCAAACAATTTGGCAAGTGTGGTATATTTGGTTAGGTGGACCTCTTCCTCTCCACAGTTAAGGACACGTACTGGCACTCTCCCCTTGCGGACTTCAACCACCCCTCTGGCTATCAGGAGGGTGTGCCTACTTTCTGAACACACAGGTTCTACCAGGGCTTGATAGTCTTTGCCCCTGAGGCCTATTGCTGCCTGACACCATATTAATATTTTGCTCCTGTGGGGTATTGCAATGGGGATTGAATCACTCACGGTCAATTTCTCCACCAGTCAGTTCTACCTGCTGTCTCTGCATCAGAGCTAGGATTTCTTTCTGTAAGGCACGCTGTTCACTGTAACCAGCTGTTTCTGCCACCTGCTGTAACAAGACAATAACCTCTGCAAGACAATTTTCTATGACATTAGTACCAATGGTCATCATGGGGTTACATTCACGTCGGTCAATATCAACAATCACAATTCCTTGGGCTTTCAATTCTACCCGCCCCACTTTAATGGTGACCTCTTTGTACCCCACTTGTGGCAATGGCTGACCATTACTGGCTATTATGGTGAAATCATCATCAGGGCCACGAGTAATGTCGGTGTCCTCCCAATAATGTTTATAAAGGATGTAAGGCATAGTTGTCACCTGAGAACCGGTATCCAACAGAGCGTTCATGGGAATACCGTCAATCACAATGGGGAGAACAGGTCGTCCTCCAATGTACTTGGCTCTCCAGTTTTGCAGGCCTGGTTGTCCTACTCCTGGGGGTTGGCCCTCTGCCCCAGGGGTTGCTCGTTTAAATGACAGTACTTTGCAATGTGGCCCACCTGGTTGCAGCGGCGGCAGATGGGTCGTCCGTCCTGATGAAAGCAATCGTCGTCTCTGCCTCTGGTCGGCGGGATCCTCCTCTGTCGTCGCCAGGGAACATCCTCCGGTCTGGAAGCCAGCTTGATCTTCTCCTTGGGGGCCTCCTGTAGGGACTACACAGTCCAAGCTAAGGCAGCAGCAACGCTCTTGGTCAGCTCCTGCATCTGGAGGCGTAGTCCTGCACGGGAATCGTCTTCCAGGATCTGGGCATCGGCCTCGCCAGAAACTTGAGCATCTGGCGCCTCCTCCTGGTGGTTCGTGAGGGCTTGACGCCTGGGATGTACTGCACGGCTGGGCTGTCGCTCCTGTAGCACTTGGATGGCCTTGTCCTTAAATTGCGCAAAGGTCAGGTCAGGATTCTGCATGGCCTGGAGGTGCAATTGGGCCCTTTGGTGACTGCACAGGAGCCCCTCGATGAACCGCTCCTTTAAGAGTTTATCCTCATCTTGCATGCTGTTTGGATCATCCTGCTTGATTGCCCGCAGTGCCTCCTGGAGATTAAGGAAATAGTCCCGTAAGCTATCCTGCGGCCTCTGCTTGCACCCATAGAACGTCAATTTAATTTCAGTAGCAGTGCGGGTGTCAAAGGTGGTTTTAAGCTTTGCAAAGACTTGCTGCACAGTTCTCTTATCCGCAGCGAGCCAGGACTTCACTTCTCTCAGAGCCGCTCCAAACAGTTGGCCTGTTACCATGTGAACTTTCTGAGGCTCTGTCAGGGGATAAAACTCAAGCAGGCTGCAGATCCCTTCTTTAAAGTCAGTTAATGTATGCGATTCTCCAGAGTATCGCGGGAGCCAGGCTGCTCCAGGTATGTATGGCATGGAGAAGGGCATTATGGCCGCTGTAGCTGTGGCAGTGTCTGGCTGGCTGATGGGAGCGGCAAGCTCTGCGGGACCCGGCGGCGGTACAAGGCCTGCGGCTGCGCCTATTGCGGGGCCTAGAGGCATTTCCAAGTCCGCGGCTGCGACCGCCGCTACTTCCCCTCTCGGATCGGACATGGCTGCTCCTCCCCTCTGCTAACCTGGTGGAAGTCGGGGTTCCTCCCCAGAATCGGCACTTTGCAGCATCTCTCCTAGCGGCTCTGCTGCATGGCGTCTCCACTTCTGGCTTTCCAGGCATCAGCACGGCACCCGTCTTCTTGCTTTGCGCTCTTTTCGGCTGGCTCCGCCCACGAAGCTATGGCTCCTCCCCTCACGCTCCACACGGCACGGCAATGGCGGATTTTGGCGGCAATTTGCAACACACAGTCTTTAACCCCTTCACCCCCGGAGCTTTTTCCGTTTTTCCGTTTTCGTTTTTCGCTCCCCTCCTTCCCAGAGCCATAACTTTTTTATTTTTCCGTCAATTTGGCCATGTGAGGGCTTATTTTTTGCGGGACGAGTTGTACTTTTGAACGACATCATTGGTTTTAGCATGTCGTGTACTAGAAAACGGGAAAAAAATTCCAAGTGCAGTGAAATTGCAAAAAAAGTGCAATCCCACACTTGTTTTTTGCTTGCCTATTTTGCTAGGTTCACTAAATGCTAAAACTGACCTGCCATTATGATTCTCCAGGTCACTACGAGTTCATAGACACCTAACATGACTAGGTTATTTTTCACCTAAGTGGTGAAAAAAAATTCCAAACTTTGCAAAAAACAAAACAAAACAAAATTGCGCCATTTTCCGATACTCGTAGCGTCTCCATTTTTCGTGATCTGGGGTCAGGTGAGGGCTTATTTTTTGCGTGCCGAGCTGGCGTTTTTAATGATAGCATTTTGGTGTAGATACGTTCTTTTGATCGCCCGTTATTGCATTTTAATGCAATGTCGTGGCGACCAAAAAAACGTAAATCTGGCGTTTCGAATTTTTTTCTCATTACGCCATTTAGCGATCAGGTTAATGCTTTTTTTTAGTTGATAGATCGGGCGATTCTGAACGCGGCGATACCAAATATGTGTAGGTTTTGTTTTTTTTTTATTGATTTATTTTGATTGGGGCGAAAGGGGGGTGATTTAAACTTTTATGTTTTTTTTATTTTTTTCACATTTTTAAAAACTTTTTTTTTTTACTTTTGCCATGCTTCTATAGCCTCCATGGGAGGCTAAAAGCAGGCACAGCCCGATCGGCTCTGCTACATAACAGCGATCATCAGATCGCTGTTATGTAGCTAAAATGCAGGTGTGCTGTGAGCGCCGACCACAGGGGGGCGCTCACAGCCACCGGCAATCAGTAACCATAGAGGTCTCAAGGACCTCTATGGTTACAATGGAGGAGCATCGCCGACCCCCGATCATGTGACAGGGGTCGGCGATGCGCTCATATCCGGCCGCACGGCCGGATGCGGTAGTTAAATGCCGCTGTCTGCGTTTGACAGCGGCATTTAACTAGTTAATAGCGGCGGGTGATCGCGATTTCACCCGCCGCTATTGCGCGCACATGTCAGCTGTAAAAAACAGCTGACATGTCGCGACTTTGATGTGCGCTCACCGCCGGAGCGCACATCAAAGCGGGGGTCCCGACATGTGACGTACTATACCGTCACATGTCGGGAAGGGGTTAAACAAATTGCAGTTCACATACAGTTCTGGCACAGTTCTTAGGCGCACATGACCCGATTTTTCAGGTTTAAGTAGATCCTGTTCGTGACGCCAAAATGGATCGCCCCCAGTGTAGGGCAATGGGGTACTCGGTACCGGGTCCTGCGATTCGGGGGATGTCATGGTGGCTGACCCGGTCTGTGGCCCTCAGGGGTGTCCAGTAAAAGAGTTTATATATGGGCAAGGTGCAATAAAGGACGAGGAGACAGGTTTGCAGTCTTTTACCTTGTTTACTTAAGACTTCAGATGGTATCCTCAGCCTGGAGCGCCAGATGACAGGGCAGACAGAGTCCGGTCGATCCGAAGGCAATTCCAGAGTCCCCTTGTCCAGGTGGAAATCAGTAGCCTTCCTACTAGCGCCTGTGTGTTGTAGTACCTCCCTGCTGAGCTTCTCGGTAAGGTTCTCACAACTCTTGTAGATGTTGTTATTTCTTCCTCTCTGTCCCCCAGATGGTATGGATAGGACAACCCGTATGACTGGGATAGCCTGGGGCTTGTTTGTAGGGACCCTAGAGACACTCCGACCCCCACAATTTGCCACCGTGTCTTCTTAGGTATTAAGGTCGGGCAGCCAACTTGGAATTGACTGTCCTGCCGGTCTCTGAAGTAAAGCGTAGAGTCTATTACTTCCTCGGTGTTTCTGGCTACCGGCTTCTGCGCCTCAGAAAGGAGCAGCTTGTTCCTGGCTGATCTCCCTGTGATATTCCTCTCCTGTGCTCTGCTTTCCTGTACACTCTCTGCAGTATGTTCACCTTTTAGTGTCTTTTCCCAGGAGTTGCAGCACTTCATGCAAGCGGAGCTCCACTTCTTCTGTCTGCCTGACAGGAACTGAACTCCTTTTCTCCAGATCAGGATGTAAAATAGGGGAGCTCACCCTAAACAGGCTTAGAGCTCCCCCTTCTGGTCTGGAGTGTGAACATGTTGCATGCGTGTAATACCTGAATGTGGTTGTCTTTCATTGCCGTCAGACATGACATCACTTCTCCCCTGAAAGCATAATGACATCACTGCGACGACCAGGACACTGGGGCGCCGCACCTGAATCACATGTTTCAGAGATTTACACGGAAACCCCGGTGTAAGCGCTCAGTGTAGAGTGCAGGATAAATGTGCGCCAAGCATTACTGCGATCTTTGGGATGCAGAATGAAAAAATCAACATGTGAAGAATTGGTTTTATTTATTTTTTACACTGTTCCTCATGTGGTATAAGTGATTAGGCGACTTTATTCTTCATGTCGGTGCGATTACATCGATACCAGATATATATCGGCTTTTTATGTTTGGCTGCTGTCACACACTTTTATGCTGTAGTGTGACCCAGGCCTAAAAGACGCTTTTTATTGCGAAAACTAGGTTTTGCATCACCACATTTTGAGAGCTATAATTTTTTCATATTTCAGCAGAGTCATGTGATGGCTTGTTTTTTGCAGGACGAGCTGATGTTTTTATTGGTACCATTTTTGGGCACATAACATGTTTTGATCGCTTTCTAATCTGATTTTTGGGAGACAGAATGAACAAAACCAACAATTCAGGAATTGCTTTTTTTTGTTTCGTTTTTTTTATACAGTTCCGCATGAAGTAAAATTGGTAAGACCACTTCAGTACGATTACAGCCATACCTCATATATATTTTTTTTATGTTTTTCCACAATAAAAACTACTTTATAGAAAAAATAATTATTTTTGCATAGCTTTATTCTGAGAGCTATAAAAAAAATTTTTTTCTGCTGATGGAGCTGTATGGCGGCATGTTTTTTGCAGAACAAGATGATGTTTTTATCGGTACCATTTTTATTTACATCTGTCTTTTTGATTGCTTTTTGTTCGGCGGTATGATGATAAAGCATTGTTTTTTGCCTCCTTTTTTTTTTTTTTTTACAGTGTTCACTGTTTAACTAGTGGGACAGTTTTATAGAGCAGGACGCTATGGACGCTGCGATACCAAACGTACTTTTATTGGTTTTTTTTTCATTTACATAAATAAATGTATTTATTGGAAAATATTTATTTTTATTTTTTTATTTATTTAGGGATTTTTAAAAATATATTTTTACACTTTGCAATATAATTTTTTTTACTTTTTTACATTGTTCCAGGATAGGACATCACTGTATTTTGTCAGATCACTGATCTGACACTGCACTGCAGAGTATCAGCTTAGCGATCTGACAGGCAGGGAAGGAGGCTTCTCAGGTCCTGCTCTCTGCAGGCACTGGGAAGCCACCTTACCAGCAGGACCCGGAAGGACCGCGCAGCCATCTTGGGGGCAGGAGTCTCCATGGAGAACATCAGGAAAATGCGATCACATCGCATTATCCTGATGGAAGCGCGCATGGAGCCCCTTCCCTAGTCCCTCTATGCCACTGTCACTACTGACAGCAGCATAAGAAGGGTTAAATGCCCATGATCGGTGCTAGCACCAATCGTGGGCATTGCTGCGGGGTGTCAGCTGTCACATTCAGCTGACACCCGCACCAGATCGCCGCAGCGCTCAGCGTGAGGCCGCACGATCGGTGCGCCGTAATATTACTGCTGATTGTGGGAACGCAATTCCCTCAGATCAGTACTAGTACAGCGCATGTCGGGAAGGGGTTAAAGGCATAGAGTGTAGCAGAAGAGCCCTTATACAGCTCTATCTCTTCTGTCTCTATAAAGATTGAAATTTAAGATGCCCTCCTGGTGTAGGTTGTGGTATTTTCCTGGCCGATTGAAAATTAAGAGAAGCAGGACCTAAGCTAAAGGCAGAGCAACCTAAGAAGTAGACCTCTCCTCACATCGCTCAGGCTGATTTTATCCTTTGCTCCTCACAGGAAGGAGAGGAACTCCTCCCCGACTCCTCCATCAGCACCTTTACACTTTGGACAGTAGATGGCAGTATAGGCCAATTTATCAAATAAACCACATAACAGGACATAGGTTTTTGGTAACCACCTGATAAATATATTTGGCAACAGATAGGAGTAGGTACTGGGACACTACAAAAGTATCTGTAAAAATTGGATACAACATGGATGATCTGTAAAGAATCTAATATTTTTTGTGCATCGAGACACTTGAATGTGTGAGTCTTATCCAATAAATGAAAAGCGATTTTTTTTTTTTCACTTGGACACTCGATCTGTCTGAAAAATATTATCTGGACAGCTCTATTAAATAACATTGGTCATTGTGCTGTCAGTGTTCTCTCCTATCTGAATCAGCTATTAGGCTTGTGTAAAACTGCAAAGTTATGGCCATTCCCAGATCACAAGCTTTCATGCTGATACTTTGACCAGGTAGTTCAAGAATAAGAAAATGGTACCACCCCTGCATCTACATATCAAGGCCTCCTGATGATCCGCTGGGGTGAAACGCGTAGAGGCGTATGAAAAATCAATACTGATAAGTATCGGTCTCACCCTCTGTTTATCATGCATGTCATCTAAGCATTAGGCTATCTTCGGCTGAAGATAAGCACATTTTTTTCTGCAGTGGTAATTTTTGTGCCTTGCCAATATTGTGTATTTACACATTTGATTCTGATCACCATCAGTCTGGGATTTAATATTAGGGTTTCCCAGGGTCAGTCGTCTCTGAGTGGGGGCGCCATTTCAGTCAGTAGGGTGCCAACCTCCACAGACAGGCAGGATGCACAGCAGTAGGGTACAGAGGTAGCGAGGCCCATTTTTAATACAAGAGCACTTTTTTGTTATGCACATTGTTGGTCTTTTTGTCCGTGTATCTCACCCTGCCACAAACCTAGGTTATAGATATGAATATATATACATATATATATATATATATATATATATATATACAATCAGTCATTAAGTTTGCCTATCTTTTCCTGTCTAGCATATG
Organism: Ranitomeya variabilis; assembly: GCF_051348905.1. NCBI lineage: Eukaryota > Metazoa > Chordata > Amphibia > Anura > Dendrobatidae > Ranitomeya > Ranitomeya variabilis. Next base: position 465,985,012 of record NC_135234.1, on the reverse strand, counting down.
TGCTGTTCCATAAGTTACACCAGTACTAGGATTTATACTAGGAGACATAGGGTCAGCCGACGGTGAGTGGGGGCGCCATTCTCGTATCTGTGTTTAGGGTGCCAACCTCCACTGGTAGGTAGGCAGTACCAATAGGATTTGCTTGGCAGGGTTATCTAGAGTGCACGGTTGTGTGTTCTATGTGATTATCCGGTTGTATTTGTGGCATGGTTTAATTGGTATATAAATAAATAGTTATATTTTTTCTGTGTCATCATTAATATATAAAGGTTTGTTAGTGATTCAAATATAGATTTTTGTTGACCTTTAATTGGCTGGCAGTACAGCCTAAGTGTTGTTGTACCACCCCTGCAGCCAAAATTCCTGCGGGTGACAGCTGTACATGTTGGTAAAAGGGGTTTAAAAGACCCCCTATAGGAAGATCGATACCCCCTTGTGATTGTAGTTGGAACATATTGAAGCGTTCCAGAGTTATTAACGCATGAAGTGACACTGGTCAGATTTCAAAAATTTGGCCTGGTCATTAAGGTTAAAGTTGGCTTGGTCACTACAGGGTTAAAGTGTTTTTAATGTGCAAAAGTTGTAAAACATAAGTAGAAACTATAAAAGTTACCATAATGTGATGCCCCACAGAAGAACATTATCATGTCACTTAAATCACATAGGGTAACACTTGTGGATTGTGGACCCACTGTGCTACCGACTGGGCTTACCCTGGTGGGGTGTAACTAAGCAGCGACCTGGTGTTCACTGGAGCCTTTGATGGTGAGGTCAGGCTTGTACGACAGGTAGCTGCCAGGTACCACTCCAGGGCAGTGTCCCAAACAATAGAAGCTGACCCCAAGGGTCAGAGATATTCGTTTGGATAGAGTCCCAGACAGTTAAGGACGACCACTGGTGCGGGTTCAGAGTGTGCAGATGTGCATAGAGGAAAGGACAGCCACTGGTACTGGTACAGATTGTGCGGTTCTGGGTAGCAGACAGGATAGCTACTGTACAGACTGTGCGGCTCTGGGTAGCAGACAGGACAGCAACTGGTACAGACTGTGCGGCTCTGAGGAGCAGACGGGACGGCTACTGGTTCTGGTGCAGACTGTGCAGCTCTGAGCAGCAGATGGGGCGGCTACTGGTACAGACTGTGCGGCTCTGGGTTGCAGACAGGATGGCTACTTTTACTGGAACAGACTGCAGGTCTGGATAGCAGACAGGCCAGGTATGAAATCAGGATACAGTTAAGACAACACTGGATCAAGGTCAGAAAAAGCTGATAAGGGGACCTAACAAAAGGCAGGCAAGTAACAAACTAACACAATTGTTGCTCAGGCACCTCCCAACAGGTAGAGGTGCCTAAAGTAGTAAGTGTCTCCCAGCTAGTAGTAAGTGACTCCCGGTGCATGGGTGCGGTCTCTCTAAGTGCACTGCTAGGGGATCTGCCAGGCGTGCACAGACCCTGGGGAGTGGGAGCAGAGGTAGGAGATTCGGCTTGGAAGCATGGGCAATAAGTAGCTGGTGCTACACATAGTAAACTAAACACTATAAAAACAAAATAAAAAAAACAGTGACAAATTGTTAGAGAAAAGATAAAAAAATAAAAGCTAGAGATGGGCACATCAAATTGTGGTACGTTAGTCCATTTGCCATGTTAGTAGTCATTGGTTGTTGGAAGGGAAATTTGCAAATCTCTTACTTTCCAGGGTCTGGGAATGTAAGAATTTCTAGAGCTTTCATCCTGTGGTAAAAGGCTACTGACCTTACCAATGGACTGGAGTCGTGGAGTCCTGCAAATCCATCCATCCATCCATCACTAATAACAGCTATACAAGGTATTATATGTGGCCTAATACATGAAGCTGCCAATCATTGCTGTTTGTGAGGTTACACAGGGCTCAACATTCTTCTGACCACTGCTACATATAGAATAGAGAAAACAGAAATTCTATCGAAGCAATACCAAGCAGTCAAGCATGTGACAAATGGCTGGAATCAGGCTCTCTGCCCATACATCATGCTGCTTTAATATTACATAGCAAAAACTTGCTGACAGATTTTCCTTAATAGGAGGAGTCTTTCCTTTGTAATCCCTATCAATTAGTGTCCTCTTTCTCTTTTTGGACACTCCTAATTTCAGCACGTACCATGTAATGTATCATTTTTCTTGTGATGATGCAAAAACAATAACCTAAATAAAAAGTTTTCATTATCTGAACCATATATTTAGGGATATTGGACCATTTATGAACAATATGGATATGGATATTCTGTAAGGAGAAGAACCAGACCAGGTGTACCTTTTCCGTTGTGGATCCGGAACTGTTGGGGCTGTCACCCAAGTTGCACAGGGGAAAGCTTAAAAGCCTGGACCGACCTTTGCACTCAGTGTTAGGGGCGCGGCTATGCAAAAGAAGCTGCAGCGCGCAGGGAGCAGGGCAGACTTGGTGGGAACGTGCAGCGCGCACGAGGACATAGTCAGGGCTCTGACCAGTGTGCAATGGGATGGTGCAGGCCCAAGCTTAAAGGGCCTCAGATCCTCAATCAGAGACTGCCTACAGAAACCAGCAAAGTATAAACTGCCACCGGAGACCGTAATTCCCCTGTCGGGACTTAGACGCGCGTGTGCTGAGACAAGAACGCCGGGTGATCCGCTGTGAACTGTATCCTGATACACCCGCTTGCATCTGCCAAGTAACATCCTACGTTGGCAGTGTTAGAGACTGTGACGGTACCTCTACTCTATCTTCTGGACTCAGGACAACTGTCAGGACAATGAGGATTCACTGCCACCACCAGGACTCCCGTCAGGATGACAAGGATTCACCACCACTGTCAGGAGCCAGAAAGCCATCTTCCCTTATGCGCCAAAGCCTTGGTGCCACCGCTTAAATACAGGATTCCAGATTCTGACGTCATCGGACTGATAAGTGTAACATTACTGAACTTCTCCTTTAAATTGCCCGCACCTGTTTTATTCCAAGTTAACATTTACTGCTCAAATCAGTTTAACCCTTTTCTCCCTGCATGGAGTATCCACTGTTAAATAAATCCCAAGTTAACCCTTCCTCTGCCTCCAGTCCATTACTAAATCCCGCAACTTGCTCACACTTCAACCCCTGATCAAACATATACAGTGGGTACAGTGGGTAATTGTTTCACTCTTTGTTTCATTGCAGCCATTTCTAAATTCAAAAAAGTTCATTTTTTCTCATTAATGTACACTCTGCACCCCATCTTGACTGAAAAAAAGAAATGTAGTAGTTTTTGAAAATGTATTAAAAAAGAAAAACTGAAATATCACATGTTCATAATTATTCAGACCATTTGCTCAGTATTAAGTAGAAGCACCCTTTTGAGCTAGTACGGCCATGAGTCTTCTTGAGAATGATGCAACAAGTTTTTCACACCTGGATTTAGGGATCCTCTGCCATTCTTCCTTGCAGATCCTCTCCAGTTCCGTCATGTTGGATGGTGAACGTTGGTGGACAACCATTTTCAGGTCTCTCCAGAGCTGCTCAATTGGGTTTAGGTCAGGGCTCTGGCTGGGCCAGTCAAGAATGGTCACAGAGTTGTTCTGAAGCCACTTCTTTGTTATTTTAGCTGTGTGCTTAGGGTCATCATCTTGTTGGAAGGTGAACCTTCGGTCAAGTCTGAGGTCCAGAGCACTCTGGAAGAGGATTTCATCCAGGATATCTCTGTACTTGGCCGCATTCATGTTTCCTTCAATGACAACCAGTCGTCCTGTCCCTGCAGCTGAAAACCACTACAAAGCATGATGCTGCGACCACCATGTTTCACTGTTGGGATTGTATTGGGCAGGTGATGAGCAGTGCCTGGTTTTCTGCACACATACTGCTTAGAAATATCACCAAAAAGGTCTATCTTCATCTCATCAGACCAGAGAATCTTATTTCTCATAGTCTGGGAGTTTTTCATGTGTTTTTTAGCAAACGCTATGCGGGCTTTCATCTGTCTTGAACTGAGGAGAGGACAGTTGACTTTGTGGAACTTTCTCCCATCTGCATCTCTGAAGCTCAGCCACAGTGAGCTTGGGGTTCTTCTTTACCTCTCTCACCAAGGCTCTTCTCCCACGATTGCTCAGTTTGGCTGGATGGCCAGGTCTAGGAAGACTTCTGGTGGTCCCAAACTTCTTCCATTTAAGGATTATGGAGGACATTGTGCTCTTAGAAACCTTGAGTACTGCAGAAATTCTGTTGTAACCTTGGCCAGATCTGTTTCTTGCCACAATTCTGTCTCTGAGCTCCTTGGCCAGTTCCGTTGACCTCGTGATTCTCATTTGGTCTGACATGCACTATGAGCGGTGAGGTCTTATATAGACAGGTGTGTGCCTTTCCAAATCAAGTCCTATCAGTTTAATTAAACACAGCTGGCCTCCAATGAACGAGTAGAACCATCTCAAGGAGGATCACAAGGAAATGGACAACATGTGACTTAAATATGAGTGTGGAGCAAAGGGTCTGAATACTTATGACCATGTGATAGTTCAATTTTATTAAATTTGCAAAAATGTCTAAATTTCTGTTTTTTTGGGGGGGTTTTCAGTCAAGATGGGGTGCAGAGTGTACATTAATGTGAAAAAATTGATAAACTATCAGTTTAGGGATATTGTATCATTGATGAACCATATGTACAGGAACTTTGGACCACTGATGAACCTTTCATATAGAAATATTGAATCATTGATGACTCATATGTATATACTGTAAATATAGGACCACTGATGAACCATATGTATATGAATATAGGACCAATGATGAACCATATGTATAGGGATATTGGGCCACTGATGAACCCTATGTATAGGGATATTGGGCCACTGATGAACCGTATATATGTATGGATATTGGTCCATTGATAAACCATATGTATAGTAATATTGGCCTATTGATGAACCATATGTATATGGATATTGAAGAATTGATGAACCATATGTATATGGATATTGGCCCATTGATGAACCATATATATATTGATATTGGCCCATTGATGAACCATATGCATATGGATATTGGCCCATTGATTAACCATATGTATAGTAATATTGGCCTATTGATGAACCATATGTATAGGAATATTGGGCCATTGATGAACCATATGTGTAGGAATATTGGCCTATTCATTAAATAACTCTATAGGGATATTGGAGCAAAAGTGAAAAGTCTTTGTATTTGGCATAAAACCAGTTTGGCACTTCAAGCCCCGTCCCCCTCCACTAATGCAAATTTGGATCTGCATTAGAACTTCCTTTAACGGCTGTCAGACTATAAAGCATTCCAGATTAGAGTGATAGACAACGTGATTCTACTTTAGTAACTAGCTACTGTACACATGCATAACTAGTATACCAATAACAGTTAAAACACGATTATATTAGCATCATAAAATGTGTAATTTTATTCAAAGTATCTCACAAATTACAACTTCCTTCCTGATCCATTGCTTTTCATTTAAAAATGTCTTTTTTATTATATATGACAGGTATAAAAGGAGCGCTACTCAGTCAGGCACACGAATATACATTTAACAATAGTGACAGTTAATAATTTAACTTTGAGATTACCTGGCAGGTACACCATGAAGTAATCATACTGTAATTGCAATAGACAGTGTCTATCCAACAAAGAAAAATAAATTAAAAGAAAGATAAGTGAAGAAAAAAAACACCACTGATTGCTCCACGACAGAATTTCCATCTTGACTGAATAGTAATAAATCTGTCATTATTTTATATATAAAACTTATGATTGGGGAAGTCAGTTAATGTATTACTTGTTAATGCAAAATATTACATTTGTCTTTTTTTAACAAGTGACTGGAAGGAAGGAGTGAACGGTGACGCACACTGTTAAAATAGGATGAGAATGATTATCACTTTGATGCTATGTATCATACGCCATGCAAACGCAAATATTAAGTTCTGCAGAAGGATATCAGAAATTAAATATGGAGCCATAAATTAACAAGCTGACACCCTGTTCTTTCTTTTTAACAGGTGATATAAATATTAAAAATTTCTACAATATCTGCTACAAACTGTAAAGCTGAGAGGCCAATCCACCATAATGTTTAAAGATTGTAATATCCTACTTACTCCACCATGCTGTTATCATTTCTGCTGCAATTAAAAGACAGCAGCCGTAGCTCTGGAGACGTATCTTACGCTCTGGTATTTTTATTAAAAATATTGCATTCTCACTTATATAAAAACTATTTTTCTTTTTCAGATACAAATACAGTGCCAACCACAGTGCCTGACAAAGACCCCCTATATAAAGTGCCCCACAGTACCCAATGTAGAAATTCACCGATATACCCAATAGGACATGGAAAGACAAAGATTAAAGAGGGCCCCTGTGCAGAAACACCACATGGGTCACTGCAGTCCAATGGCTCATCATAAAGAACCCCTTTATGTGTTTGTGACAGAAGCTGTTTACTGGTAGAAGTGGCCCCCCTTACCTCTTAGGCCCCTGTTTGGCGACACAGGTTGTACCAATGGCATGTCCGCCACTCCAATAGGAGCCAGCCATAGACAAACTACTACAAAATTCTGCAACACACAGGGCCACATTACAGCTGCCCCTACCCCTGTATATAATACTACCCTCCATGCAGAAAAGCTTCACCCTAATCATTGGCCCTGGTTGCATGACAGTTAGAGTATATTTATTATTATTATTATTATTATTATAGTGCATTTTGTACCACAAAATAAATACATATTATGACCGCAACCTGTGACTACAGCCATAAGTTAATAAAACCTTTACGTACTAATGGCATCCATAAACATTAGAAGACAAATAGCTGAAACAGATGATTTAGGCAGTGTAGGTGACTATCCCATGAGTATGAGTATGGGAGAGTCTCGACTCTACCCCGAGAGAAGATCCCTTTAACAGGTAACCAGCACATACAACACTGTTCTGACTCCAGGCCAGAAGGGGAGCTCTGAACCCGGTTTCTGGGGAGCTTCCTAGATATATATTCTGGCCTGGGGGAGGAGTTAGTCAGATTGTGAGAGGAGAGTGTGGAGAGAGGAAGTGGACAGAGAGTCTGAGGGAGGAAAGCTGGGGCCATGCAGACCCGTGGATCTGCAGCTCCTGGAAGGAGAGATGAACAGGGCAGTCTGTAGGCGACTGAAAGGGGAAGAGAAGCGCAGGAGAAGTAAAGAGCTGGAGGGAAGCTGCGACTGAGCTTCCTCCATGCTGAAGAGCAGAATTTCGGTAGCCAGAAGACAGAGGTTGTAGGGGTAACTCTATGCCCCACAGCAGAAACCAGCGGACAGGAGATTGTAGGTCACCTGTCCACCATTAACACCCGAAGGCACAGTAACAGATAGAGCCCAGAGTCATCCTGAGAGACCCTGTAAAAAGGCTTGAGTTACCTGCCATACGGGTAGTGTCCTACCAACAAGGGGGACAGAGAGAACGTGAGGACCTTGTGTGAGGCCTAAGGCAGCAAGGGACTACAACACAGCACAGAAGGGAAGGCTCCCAACCCCACCTGGCTAGGGGGATTCCTGAGTTGCTTCCAAGCCAGCCAGACCATAACAGTACCTGTGATCTGGTACCCTGGACAGTGGCTGCCTTACACCAGTAAAGAGGTAAAGAGGCTTGTGTCCTCTGTTTCTTACTACACAATCTTTATCTACTACACTAGGAGCCCTGGGGACCCAGCTTCACCTGTGGGAAGCCATAACATCACCCCAGTGGACCCCTTTAAGCAGCGTTTGTCATCCCTGACTGAATACTGCATGTGGCGTCACAAACATTCCTATTCCTAAAAACTCATTTAAAGGCTTTCCCTTTAATTTGGATGCCCACGGCAACAGACCGGGTCGCTGCCACCATGACTACCCCTTTAATGATGACTGGACCCAGTACCAAGTACCCCTAGGCCCTGGCTGGGGTGCTCCATATAGTCAGTCACACTGCCTACTGCCCTCCATTTATCTCCTGCTCTCTCTTCACCTGAGAACTACATTCCGGTTCTCCTATTTCCAAGCCACTGCAAACGCCACGGCCATCTTGGATTCAAGAGGATGGCAACATCAATTTCATCAGAGGAGGAGGTGGGAGGCAGACAGAGGGCACTAGTTAGAGAAATTATAAGACAACTGTATAGTCACTTTCCAGTTCTATGGTGATTGGTCGATATAAGTAAAAATAAAAAAAATGTACATGGTTCTGTGCATTGGTATTTTATGTTTACAGGGGTTACAAACTCATAGAACAAATTTTTTTGGCACTTCATTTCATGTTTGTAGTTCTAAAAAACATTTTTGGTAGTAGGATTTGATTAAACAATATGCACCATTTGGCCTTTACAGCAAGTTTAGACCTAATTCATCATTTGCAGTTTTTTTGTGTCACTTTTCTTTTATGAGTTATGATTGATGCTGATGTTTCTTGCACCAAATTCATCAAAATGGCGCACACGATTCATGAATTTTGTGTAAAGCCCAACATTTTATTTTTATCTTTCTTCAACTAACTGCCTTTGCAACTTTTCTTCTAGAAAAGTAGCATGTTTTGCAAAATGTTACAAAAAATGCGTCTAAATAACTGTCATATACAGTTATATGAAAAAGTTTGGGCACCCCTATTAATCTTAAGCTTAATGTTTTCTAAAAATTGTTTTTTTTTGCAACAGCTATTTCAGTTTCATATATCTAATAACTGTTGGACACAGTAATGTTTCTGTCTTGAAATGAGGTTTATTGTACTAACAGAAAATGTGCAATCTGCATTCAAACAAAATTTGGCAGGTGCATCAGTATGGGCACCTCACCAGAAAAGTGACATTAATATTTAGTAGATCCTCCTTTTGCAAAAATAACAGCCTCTAGTCGCTTTCTGTAGCTTTTAATGAGCTCCTGGATCCTGTATGAAGGTATTTTTCACCATTCCTCTTTACAAAACAATTCCAGTTCAGTTAAGTTTGATGGTTGCCGAGCATGGACAGCCCTCTTCAAATGATCCCCCAGATGTTCAATGATATTCAGGTCTGGAGACTGGGATGCCCATTCCAGAACAGTGTAATTGTTTCTCTGCATGAATGCCTGAGTAGATTTGGAGCGGTGTTTTGGATCATTGTCTTGCTGAAAGATCCATCCCCTGCGTAACTTCAACTTTGTCACTGATTCATGAACATTATTGTCAAGAATCTGCTGATACTGAGAGGAATCCATGCGTCCCTCAACTTTAACAAGATTCCCGGTGCCGGCATTGGCCACACAGCCCCAAAGCATGATGGAACCTCCACCAAATTTTACTGTGGGTAGCAAGTGTTTTTCTTGGAATGCTGTGTTTTTTTGCCACCATGCATAACGCCTTTTTGTATGACCAAACAACTCAATCTTGGTTTCATCAGTCCACAGGACCTTCTTCCAAAAAGAAATTGGCTTCTCCAAATGTGCTTTTGCATACCTCAGCCTACTCTGTTTGTGGCGTGCTTGCAGAAACGACTTCTTTCGCATCACTCTCCCATACAGCTTCTCCTTGTGCAAAGTGCGTTGCATAGTTGACCGAAGCACAGTGACACCATCTGCAGCAAGTTGATGCTGCAGCTCTCTGGAGGTGGTCTGTGGATTGTCCTTGACTGATCTCACCATTCTTCTTCTCTGCCTTTCTGATGTTTTTCTTGGCCTGCCACTTCTGGCCTTAACAAGAACTGTACCTGTGTTCCTCCATTTCCTTACTATGTTCCTCACAGTGGAAATTGACAGGTTAACTCTCTTAGACAGCTTTATGTATCCTTCCCCTGAACAACTATGTTGAATAATCTTTGTTTTCAGATCATTTGACAGTTGTTTTGAGGAGCCCATTATGCCACTCTTCAGAGGAGATTCAAACAGGAGAACAACTTGCAAGTGGCCACATTAAGCAGCTTTTCTCATTATTGCATACACCTGGCTATGAAGTTCAAAGCTCAATGAGGTTACAGAACCAAAAAAAGTGCTTTAGTAAGTCAGTAAAAAGTAGGTAGGAGAATTTAAAACAAGAAAATGATAAGGGTGCCCATACTTATGCACCTGTCAAATTTTGTTTGAATGCAGATTGCACATTTTCTGTTAGTACAATAAACCTCATTTCAAGGCAGAAACATTACTGTGTCCAACAGTTATTTGATTTATGAAACTGAAATAGCTGCTGCAAAAAACCCAATTTTTATAAAACATTAAGCTTAAGATTAATAGGGGTGCCCAAACTTTTTCATATAACTGTATAAAACAACGACTGGAGTAAAGTTGCGCCAAAATTTTACTACATTTTTTTTTTTTTTTTTTAAAGTGACCTTGAATAAAAACAAAATTAATAAATACCCTACAGTAAGTAAATAACTAAATAGTGATAGTACATGTAAATAACATAGGGTACTTAGTTGACACTGTTTTGATCTAAAAAGCATATAAGGATGGTCCTAAAGAAAAACCTCTCTATATGTCAGCCATCCTCAGTAGATGCAGGCAGTAAAGGACCCAAGTTAGACTGTTTAACCCCTTCCAGACATGCACCGTACATATACTGCTCTGCTGGAGCTGCGCTCCCGCAAACAGCAGTATATGTATGGTGCCTCGATCATGCGACCTCAAGCTGAGTGCTGCGGCTATCGGGTGCGGGTGTCAGCTCCATGTGCTAACACCAATCACTGGCGTTTATCCCCTCTGAAGTCGCTGTCAATTGTGAAAGTGTCATCGAGGAGCATCGTGCACGGAGGGAGCTCCCTGTGTGATCCCATGAGAACAACACAATGCAATCACGTTGTTCTGATGGTCTCCATGGAGACCCCCTGCCCTATGATGGCCGCAGTAGTCCTTTAGGGTCCTGCACAGAAGGTGACTTTTGAGTAGCCTGTTAAGATCAGGTGCTTACATGCTTCCTTCCCTGCCTGTCAGATACTGATCTGATGCTCTATAGTGCAGAGTATCAGATCAGGGATCTGTAACTGTACAGTGACGTCCCATCCTGGGACAATGTAAAAAAGTGAGAAAAAAAGTTATTAAAAATATTTAAAAACAATCCCCAAATAAAGAAAAAAAAGAAACAAATATTATTGCAATAAATACATTTATTTATGTAAATAATAAAATAAACAAAAAAAGTACACGTATTTGGTATTGCCATGTCCGGAAATAGCCACTCTATAAAACTGTCCCTCTAGTTAAGCCCTTCAGTGAACATCGTAAAAAAAAAAAACTAAAAAAGAGGCAAAAAACAATGCTCATACAGCCAAACAAAAAGTGCAAAAAAACATGATCAAAAAGACGAATGTAAACAAAAATGGTACTGCTGAAAATGTCATCTTGTCCCGCAAAAAAATAGCCACCATTCAGCTCCATCAGCGGAAAAATAAAAAAGTTATAGCTCTCAGTATAAAGTGATGCAAAAATAATTAATTTTTCTATAAAATTGTTTTTATTGTGTAAAAGCGGCAAAACATGAACAACAATATAAATGTGGTATCGCCGTAATCATACTGACCCAAGAATAAATTTGCCTAATCAATTTTACCACATGTGGAATGGTATAAAAAAAAATAAAAAAAAACAATTCCTGAATTGCTGGTTTTTGTTCACTCTACCTCTCAAAAATCAGAATAGAAAGCAATAAAAAAAGTAGTGTCTGAAAATGGTATCAATAAAAATGTCAACTCGTCCAGCAAAAAATAAGCCATCACATGACTCTGTGGGCCAAAATATGGAAAAATTATAGCTCTCAAAATATGGGTATGCAAAAGCTAGTTTTTGCAATATAAAGCTTCCTTTAGTGTGTTACAGCTGCCAAACATAAAATCCCGATATAAATCTGGTATCGCTGGAATCGTACCGACCCGAGGAATAAAATCGTTTGATCACTTATACTGCTCAAGAAATGGTGTAAAAAATAAATAAAACCAATTCTCCACCTGCTGATGATGTTTCCATTCTGCCTCCAAAAAATCGCAGTAAGGTTCGTCCAACATTTATCCTGTGCTCTGCACTGAGCACTTACATCAGGGTTTCTGTGTAAATCTCTGAAATACATGATTCAGTTGGAACATCTGGTGGAAGATTCCCTCTAATGAGGCAGATGAAGGCACAGTGGACTCCATCTGACCTGTGATCCGACAGCGTCCGTCTTTTTAGGCAAGCCTAAAACTGCAGTCGACTACAGTTTTGCGCACTTCTGAAAAGAAGGACACCACTGAACAGAGGCCAGACAGACACCAACTCTGCTGCCTCATTTATATGGAAACCCCAAAGAGTAGAGCACAGGATAAATGTGATCTCAAACATTATGTAAAATGTTCCCAATAAAAGCTTCAATTCAATCCACAAGAAAAAAACCCACTCGGGTCCATCAACTGTTAACGGAAATATGGGGGCTTTCACGTTACTGGTAGCACAAAGGCTCAGAAAAAGCAAAATGGCTCCTCAAGCCTCAAAAGAAATTCAGCAAATTATGTGCTCACAAATCCAAATGCCCCCCTCCCTTCTGAGCCCCAGTGTGTCTAAACTACATATAGCGCCCACATGTTTGGCATTTCTATAGTAATGAGAGCCTAAGTTACGGGTGCATGTCATCAAAATCTTGAGCTGGGCATAACGTACTGGTGACTGCAAGTACTGGTCACTAGTGTTGAGCGATACCGCCCGATACTTGAAAGTATCGGTATCGGAAAGTATCGGCCGATACCGGCAAAGTATCGGATCTAATCCGATACCGATACCCGATACCAATACAAGTCAATGGGACACCAAGTATCGGACGGTATCCTGTATGGTTCCCAGGGTCTGAAGGAGAGGAAACTCTCCTTCAGGCCCTGGGATCCATATCAATGTGTAAAAGAAAGAATTAAAATAAAAAATAGGGATATACTCACCCTCCGACACAGCCTGGACTTTACCGCCGTAACCAGGAGCAATTGTACCTAAGAATGCGCGCTTGAAGGGCCTTAGATGAGGTCACTGCGCTCTGATTGGTCCGTAGCGGTCGCGTGACCGCTACGCGACCAATCACAAAGCAGTGACGTCACCTAAGGTATTTAAAGCGCTTGAAAGACCTTAGGTGACGTCACTGCTTTGTGATTGGTCGCGTAGCGGTCACGCGACCGCTACGGACCAATCAGAGCGCAGTGACCTCATCTAAGGCCCTTCAAGCGCGCATTCTTAGGTACAACGGCTCCCGATTACGGCGGTAAAGTCCAGGAGCCGCCAGAGAGGTGAGTATATCCCTATTTTTTATTTTAATTCTTTATTTTACACATTGATATTAATCCCGATACCGATTCCTGATACCACAAAAGTATCGGATCTCGGTATCGGAATTCCGATACCCGCAAGTATCGGCCGATACCCGATACTTGCGGTATCGAAATGCTCAACACTACTGGTCACAACAACATACTGGTCACTGGTCAGCAACATCCACGGCAGCTTGTTTCTGAAAAACATCCATAAAGTCAAAATCATCACTACGCCTGTAGATAAATTCCCAAAGGGGTATAATTTCCAAAATGGGGTCACTTGAGGGAAGATTCTGCTTTTCTCACACTTAGGGGCTCTGTATATGGAGTCTAACTATTCTAGGATAATCTGCGCTTCAGGAGGCAAATAGCACTCCATCCCTCACAAGTCTCTCTGCATGGCTAAGCATTACTCTACAGCCACATATGGGGCATTTCTACATTCAGCAGAAATTGTGGGACACATTTTGGTGCCATTTACCCATTTCCCAGTATGGAAATCTAAAATTTGTGGCTAACACACAATTTTGGTGGTAAAAATGTAATTAGTTTTTCTTCACTACCCAATAGTATAAAATTATTTGACACACCTGTGGTGTCAGTATAACCACTGCACCCTTAGATTAATTCATTGAGAGGTTTAGTTTGTAAAATGGGGTCACTTATGGCAGGGTTCTGCTGTCCTGGCACCTCAAGGGATCTGCCAATGTGACATGGCACCCTCAAACCAGTGCAGTAAAATCTGCACTGTAATATGGTGCTACTTCCCTTCTGAGCTTTGCATTGTGCCTCAAAAGTAGTTTTCAACCACATATGGGGTATCGGTGAACTCAGGAGAAATTGCACAACAAACTTTAGGGAACATTTTCTCCTGTTACCCTTGAGAAAATAAAAAATTTGGGGCTAAAAAACATTTTTGTGGGAAAAATGTGCTTTTTTTTTATCTTCATAGCTCAATGTTATAAACTTCTGTGAAGCACCTGGGGGTTCAAGGTGCTCACCACATATCTAGATAAGATCCCTGTGGACTCTAGTTTCCAAAAGGGTGTCACTTGTGGGGGGTTTCCTCTGTTTAGGCACATCCGGGTCTCTCCAAGCGGGACATGGCATCTGCTAATTATTCTAGCAAATTTTAGATTCAAAAAGTCAAATGGCGCTCTTTCCCTTCTGAGCCATGCTGTGCGCCCAAAGAGTGGTTTTCCAACACATATGGGGTATCGGCATGCTCAAGAGAAATTGCTCAACAAATTGTATGGTGCAGTTTTTCCAATTACCCTTATGAAAATGCAAAATTTGGAGCTAAAATCATTTCTGTGGGAAGATGTGAATTTTTTATTTTCACGGCTTAACTTTATAAACTTCTGTGAAGCACCTGGGGATTCAAGATGCTCAATATACATCTAGACAAGTTCCCTGAGGGGTCTAGTTTCCAAAATGGTGTCACTTGTGGGGGGTTTCCACTGTATAGGCACATTAGGGGCATCCGCTAATTATTCCAGCAAATTTTACATTCAAAAAGTCAAATGGCATGCTCAGGAGAAATTGCACAACAAATTGTATGGTGCAATTTCTCCTGTTAACCTCATGAAAATAAAAAAAATTAGGTCTAAAGGAATTTTTTTGTGAAAAATTAAAAGTTTGAAAATTGCAAACTGTTCAAAATTTCTGATTTTTTCACAAATAAACTTGTCACATCAAATAAATTTTACCACTATCATGAAGTACAATATAGCACAAAAAATCTCTGATGATCCCCCACAGCACCATCAAATCAATTATCATTAAATGGAAATAACATGTTACCACAGCAATCCTGCCAATAGAGGTCTGCACACCGAAACTTTCAGCCCGGGCAAGGAGGGTGTTAATCAGAAAGGCAGCACAGATACCAAAGGTAACCCTGAAGGAGCTGCAGAGTTCCAAAGTAGAGACTGGAGTATCAGTCCATGTGACCACAATAAGCCATACACTTCATAGAGGTGGACTTTATGGAAGAGTGGGCAGAAAAAAGCCTTTAATTACTCACAAAAATTGTAAGGCTCTTTTTGAGTTTGCCAAAAGACTTGTGTGAGACTCCCCAAATGTATGGAGAAAGGTGCTGTGGTAAGATAAGACCAAAATTTATCTTTTTGGCCACCAAGGTAAACTCTATATCTGTTATGTTCTGGTGGCCTAAGAGCAGCATGAGACGTACTCTGGAGAAGGTGGTACCTGTACTGACCGCAGACCCTAAACTTAACACCGCAACTAGAAGTAGCCATGGAATGTACCTAACACTCCCTGGACATCTTGACACAGCCGGAGGACTAATTGCCCCTAGAGATAGAAAAGGGAAAACTATCTTGCCTCAGAGAAAATCCCCAAAGGATAGAGAGCCCCCTACAAATATTGACTGTGAGAGGAGAGGGAAAAACATACACAGACTGAAATCAGAATTTAGCAAAGGAGGCCACTTCTAGCTAAATAAAAAGGATAGGACAGAGTACTATGCGGTCAGTATTAAAACACTAGAAAATATCCACCACAGAAAATACAAAATCTCCACAGCTAGCTAAAGATATGGAGGGTATATCTGCATCTCCAGAGATACCAGCTTGGCTAAACAAATCCTTATACAGACCAAGCTGGACAAGACAAAAACATGAAAAAGAACTGAACAATAAGGCCACAGCATGTGGACAGCAAAAATCAAGGCCAGAACTTATCTTTGTTGAAATGAACAGCAAACTAGGAGAGACCAGGAAAGGATGAGAATCCTCCAGGAACAATGGACAACTGGCACTGACTAAAGGGTCAAGCAAGACTAAATAGCCCAGTCAGAATTGCAAAAAGTGAACACACCTGACAAATGCTGCGACTCAGAGACAGCAGCGCTACCACTTACAACCACCGGAGGGAGCCCAAGAGCAGAATTCACAACAGTACCCCCCCCCCTTGAGGAGGGGTCACCGAACTCTCACCAGAGCCCCCAGGCCGATCCGGACGAGCCAAATGAAAGGCACGAACCAAATCCTCAGCATGAACATCGGAGGCAACAACCCAAGAATTATCCTCCTGGCCATAACCCTTCCATTTGACAAGATACTGAAGCTTCCGCATCGAAAAACGAGAATCCAAAATCTTCTCAACCACATACTCCAACTCCCCATCAATCAACACCGGGGCAGGAGGATCAACAGAGGGAACAACGGGCACCACATATTTCCGCAACAAAGATCTATGAAAAACATTATGGATGGAAAAAGAGGCTGGAAGGGCCAAATGAAAAGACACTGGATTGATAATCTCAGAAACCCTATAAGGGCCAATAAACCGAGGCTTAAACTTAGGGGAAGAAACCTTCATAGGAACATGACGGGAAGACAACCAGACCAAATCCCCAACCCGAAGCCGGGAACCAACACACCGACGACGGTTAGCAAAACGTTGAGCCCCCTCCTGAGACAACACCAAATTGTCAACAACATGAGCCCAAATTTGCTGCAACCTGTCAACCACAGAGTCCACCCCAGGACAATCAGAAGGCTCAACCTGCCCCGAAGAAAAATGAGGATGAAAACCAGAGTTACAAAAGAAGGGTGAAACCAAGGTAGCAGAACTAGCCCGATTATTAAGGGCAAACTCGGCCAATGGCAAGAAAGCCACCCAATCATCCTGATCAGCAGACACAAAGCATCTCAAATAAGTTTCCAAAGTCTGATTAGTTCGCTCGGTTTGGCCATTTGTCTGAGGATGAAATGCGGAAGAAAAAGTCAAATCAATGCCCAGCCTAGCACAAAAGGCCCGCCAAAACCTAGAAACAAACTGGGAACCTCTATCGGACACAATATTCTCCGGAATGCCATGCAAACGAACCACATGCTGAAAAAACAACGGAACCAAATCAGAAGAGGAAGGCAACTTAGGCAAAGGTACCAAATGAACCATCTTAGAAAACCGGTCACAAACCACCCAGATAATTGACATCCTCTGGGAAACCAGAAGATCCGAAATAAAATCCATAGAAATATGCGTCCAAGGCCTCTCAGGGACCGGCAAAGGCAAAAGCAACCCACTAGCGGGGGAACAGCAAGGCTTGGCCTGCGCACAAGTCCCACAGGACTGCACAAAAGAACGCCCATCCCGTGACAAAGAAGGCCACCAAAAGGACCTACCAACCAAATCTCTGGTACCAAAAATCCCAGGATAACCAGCCAACACAGAACAATGAACCTCCGAAATCACTTTACTAGTCCATCTGTCAGGAACAAACAATTTCCCCACTGGACAGCAGTCAGGTTTATCAGCCTGAAATTCCTGAAGAACCCGTCGTAAATCAGGGGAGATGGCAGAAAGAATCACCCCTTCCTTCAGAATGCCGACCGGCTCAAGGACCCCAGGAGAATCAGGCAAAAAGCTCCTAGAGAGGGCATCAGCCTTAACATTCTTAGAACCCGGAAGATACGAGACCACAAAATCAAAACGGGAGAAAAACAGGGACCATCGGGCCTGTCTAGGATTCAGCCGCTTGGAAGACTCAAGATAAATCAGATTCTTATGATCGGTCAAGACCACAATACGGTGCTTGGCCCCCTCAAGCCAATGTCGCCACTCCTCAAATGCCCACTTCATAGCCAACAACTCACGATTGCCGACATCATAATTGCGTTCCGCCGGCGAAAACTTTCGAGAAAAGAAGGCACATGGTTTCATCAAGGAACCATCAGAATTCCTCTGAGACAAAACGGCCCCTGCCCCAATCTCAGAAGCGTCAACCTCAACCTGAAAAGGAAGAGAAACATCCGGCCGACGCAACACAGGGGCAGAAGTAAATCGGCGTTTAAGCTCCTGAAAGGCAGAAACAGCCGCAGAGGACCAATTCGTCACATCAGCGCCTTTCATCGTCAAATCGGTTAGGGGTTTAACCACACTGGAGAAGTTGGCAATGAAACGGCGATAAAAATTAGCAAAGCCCAAAAATTTCTGAAGGCTCTTCACGGATGTGGGCTGGATCCAATCATGAATGGCCTGAACCTTAACCGGATCCATTTCTATAGATGAGGGAGAAAAAATGAAGCCCAAAAAATAAATCTTCTGTACTCCAAAGAGGCACTTAGACCCCTTCACAAACAAGGAATTATCACGAAGGATCTGAAATACCATCCTGACTTGTTTCACATGAGACTCCCAATCATCTGAGAAAAATCAAAATATCATCCAAATATACAATCATGAATTTATCAAGATAATTCCGAAATATATCATGCATGAAGGACTGAAACACAGATGGAGCATTAGAGAGTCCGAATGGCATCACAAGGTATTCAAAATGGCCTTCGGGCGTATTAAACGCAGTTTTCCGTTCGTCACCCTGCTTAATACGAACAAGATTATATGCCCCTCGAAGGTCAATCTTAGTAAACCAACTAGCCCCCTTAATCCTAGCAAACAGATCAGAAAGCAAAGGCAAAGGGTATTGGAATTTGACCGTGATCTTATTCAAGAGGCGATAATCAATACAGGGTCTCAAGGAGCCATCTTTTTTGGCAACAAAAAAAAAACCTGCTCCCAATGGTGAAGAAGATGGCCGAATATGCCCCTTCTCCAAGGACTCCTTAACATAGCTCCGCATGGCGGTGTGTTCTGGCACAGACAGTTTGAAAAGTCGGCCCTTAGGGAACTTACAGCCTGGAATCAAGTCAATAGCACAATCACAGTCCCTATGCGGTGGAAGGGAACTGGACTTGGGCTCATTGAATACATCCTGGAAATCTGACAAAAACTCAGGAATTTCAGAAGAGGGGGAGGAGGCAATTGACATCAAAGGAACATCACCATGAACCTCCTGACAACCCCAGCTAGTCACAGACATAGATTTCCAATCTAATACCGGATTATGCACCTGTATCCATGGGAAACCCAGCACAATAGCATCATGCAAATTATGCAACACCAGAAAACGACAATCTTCCTGATGGGCTGGCGCCATGCACATGGTCAGCTGTGTCCAAAACTGAGGTTTATTTTTAGCCAACGGTGTAGCATCAATGCCCCTCAAAGGAATAGGACTCTGCAAATGCTGCAAGGGGAAACCACAACGTCTGGCAAATTCTAAGTCCATTAAGTTTAGAGCGGCGCCTGAATCCACAAATGCCATGACAGAAAATGACGATAATGAGCAGATCAGGGTCACAGATAACAGAAATTTAGGTTGTACAGTACTGATGGTAACAGAACTAGCGATTATCTTGGTACGCTTAGGGCAATCAGAAATAACATGAGCAGAATCGCCGCAGTAAAAACACAACCTATTCTGACGTCTGAATCCTTGTCGTTCAGCTCTAGATACAATCCTATCACACTGCATAGGCTCAGGACTCCGCTCGGAAGACAATGCCATAGTGTGCACAACTCTGCGCTCGCGCAAGCGCCGATCAATCTGAATGGCCAGAGACATAGAATCACTCAGACCAGCAGGCGTGGGGAACCCCACCATAACATCTTTAACGGATTCAGAAAGACCCTTTCTGAAAATTGCCGCCAAAGCATCCTTATTCCATTTAGTCAGTACAGACCATTTTCTAAACTTCTGGCAATATGATTCTGCCGCTTCTTGACCCTGACACAGGGCCAACAAGGTCTTCTCAGCATGATCCACTGAATTAGGTTCATCATACAATAACCCAAGCGCCTGAAAAAAGGTGTCTACATTAAGCAACGCTGGATTCCCAGGTTCCAGGGCAAATGCCCAATCCTGGGGGTCACTACGCAGCAGATATATAACAATTTTAACCTGCTGGATGGGATCACCAGAGGAACGGGGTTTCAGAGCAAAAAACAGTTTACAGTTATTTTTAAAGCTCAGAAATTTGGACCTGTCCCCAAAAAACAAATCAGGAGTTGGAATTCTAGGCTCTAAAACAGGAGTCTGAACGATATAATCGGAAATACCCTGTACTCTAGCAGCAAGTTGATCCGCACGAGAAGCCAATTCCTGAACATCCATACCAGCGCTGAACTCCTGAGCCACCCAGAGGTAAAGAGGGAAGAAAAAAAAAAAACACAACAGACTACAGAAAAAAAAATGGCTCAGCACTTTCCTTCCCTTCTTCTGAGATGTGGTTAACTCATTGTTGGCCAGTTGTACTGTTATGCTCTGGTGGCCTAAGAGCAGCATGAGACGTGCTCTGGAGAAGGTGGTACCTGTACTGACCGCAGACCCTGAACTTAACACCGCAACTAGAAGTAGCCGTGGAATGTACCTATCACTCCCTAGACATCTCGACACAGCCGGAGGACTAATTACCCCTAGAGATAGAAAAGGGAAAACTATCTTGCCTCAGAGAAAATCCCCAAAGGATAGACAGCCCCCCACAAATATTGACTGTGAGAGGAGAGGGAAAAACATACACAGACTGAAATCAGAATTTAGCAAAGGAGGCCACTTCTAGCTAAATAAAAAGGATAGGACAGAGTACTATGCGGTCAGTATTAAAACACTAGAAAATATCCACCACAGAAAATACAAAATCTCCACAGCTAGCTAAAGATATGGAGGGTATATCTGCATCTCCAGAGATACCAGCTTGGCTAAACAAATCCTTATACAGACCAAGCTGGACAAGACAAAAACATGAAAAAGAACTGAACAATAAGGCCACAGCATGTGGACAGCAAAAATCAAGGCCAGAACTTATCTTTGTTGAAATGAACAGCAAACTAGGAGAGACCAGGAAAGGATGAGAATCCTCCAGGAACAATGGACAACTGGCACTGACTAAAGGGTCAAGCAAGACTAAATAGCCCAGTCAGAATTGCAAAAAGTGAACACACCTGACAAATGCTGCGACTCAGAGACAGCAGAGCTACCACTTACAACCACCGGAGGGAGCCCAAGAGCAGAATTCACAACAGTACCCCCCCCCTTGAGGAGGGGTCACCGAACTCTCACCAGAGCCCCCAGGCCGATCCGGACGAGCCAAATGAAAGGCACGAACCAAATCCTCAGCATGAACATCGGAGGCAACAACCCAAGAATTATCCTCCTGGCCATAACCCTTCCATTTGACAAGATACTGAAGCTTCCGCATCGAAAAACGAGAATCCAAAATCTTCTCAACCACATACTCCAACTCCCCATCAATCAACACCGGGGCAGGAGGATCAACAGAGGGAACAACGGGCACCACATATTTCCGCAACAAAGATCTATGAAAAACATTATGGATGGAAAAAGAGGCTGGAAGGGCCAAATGAAAAGACACTGGATTGATAATCTCAGAAACCCTATAAGGGCCAATAAACCGAGGCTTAAACTTAGGGGAAGAAACCTTCATAGGAACATGACGGGAAGACAACCAGACCAAATCCCCAACCCAAAGCCGGGAACCAACACACCGACGACGGTTAGCAAAACGTTGAGCCCCCTCCTGAGACAACACCAAATTGTCAACAACATGAGCCCAAATTTGCTGCAACCTGTCAACCACAGAGTCCACCCCAGGACAATCAGAAGGCTCAACCTGCCCCGAAGAAAAATGAGGATGAAAACCAGAGTTACAAAAGAAGGGTGAAACCAAGGTAGCAGAACTAGCCCGATTATTAAGGGCAAACTCGGCCAATGGCAAGAAAGCCACCCAATCATCCTGATCAGCAGACACAAAGCATCTCAAATAAGTTTCCAAAGTCTGATTAGTTCGCTCGGTTTGGCCATTTGTCTGAGGATGAAATGCGGAAGAAAAAGTCAAATCAATGCCCAGCCTAGCACAAAAGGCCCGCCAAAACCTAGAAACAAACTGGGAACCTCTATCGGACACAATATTCTCCGGAATGCCATGCAAACGAACCACATGCTGAAAAAACAACGGAACCAAATCAGAAGAGGAAGGCAACTTAGGCAAAGGTACCAAATGAACCATCTTAGAAAACCGGTCACAAACCACCCAGATAATTGACATCCTCTGGGAAACCAGAAGATCCGAAATAAAATCCATAGAAATATGCGTCCAAGGCCTCTCAGGGACCGGCAAAGGCAAAAGCAACCCACTAGCGGGGGAACAGCAAGGCTTGGCCCGCGCACAAGTCCCACAGGACTGCACAAAAGAACGCCCATCCCGTGACAAAGAAGGCCACCAAAAGGACCTACCAACCAAATCTCTGGTACCAAAAATCCCAGGATAACCAGCCAACACAGAACAATGAACCTCCGAAATCACTTTACTAGTCCATCTGTCAGGAACAAACAATTTCCCCACTGGACAGCAGTCAGGTTTATCAGCCTGAAATTCCTGAAGAACCCGTCGTAAATCAGGGGAGATGGCAGAAAGAATCACCCCTTCCTTCAGAATGCCGACCGGCTCAAGGACCCCAGGAGAATCAGGCAAAAAGCTCCTAGAGAGGGCATCAGCCTTAACATTCTTAGAACCCGGAAGATACGAGACCACAAAATCAAAACGGGAGAAAAACAGGGACCATCGGGCCTGTCTAGGATTCAGCCGCTTGGCAGACTCAAGATAAATCAGATTCTTATGATCGGTCAAGACCACAATACGGTGCTTGGCCCCCTCAAGCCAATGTCGCCACTCCTCAAATGCCCACTTCATAGCCAACAACTCACGATTGCCGACATCATAATTGCGTTCCGCCGGCGAAAACTTTCGAGAAAAGAAGGCACACGGTTTCATCAAGGAACCATCAGAATTCCTCTGAGACAAAACGGCCCCTGCCCCAATCTCAGAAGCGTCAACCTCAACCTGAAAAGGAAGAGAAACATCCGGCCGACGCAACACAGGGGCAGAAGTAAATCGGCGTTTAAGCTCCTGAAAGGCAGAAACAGCCGCAGAGGACCAATTCGTCACATCAGCGCCTTTCATCGTCAAATCGGTTAGGGGTTTAACCACACTGGAGAAGTTGGCAATGAAACGGCGATAAAAATTAGCAAAGCCCAAAAATTTCTGAAGGCTCTTCACGGATGTGGGCTGGATCCAATCATGAATGGCCTGAACCTTAACCGGATCCATTTCTATAGATGAGGGAGAAAAAATGAAGCCCAAAAAATAAATCTTCTGTACTCCAAAGAGGCACTTAGACCCCTTCACAAACAAGGAATTATCACGAAGGATCTGAAATACCATCCTGACTTGTTTCACATGAGACTCCCAATCATCTGAGAAAAATCAAAATATCATCCAAATATACAATCATGAATTTATCAAGATAATTCCGAAATATATCATGCATGAAGGACTGAAACACAGATGGAGCATTAGAGAGTCCGAATGGCATCACAAGGTATTCAAAATGGCCTTCGGGCGTATTAAACGCAGTTTTCCGTTCGTCACCCTGCTTAATACGAACAAGATTATATGCCCCTCGAAGGTCAATCTTAGTAAACCAACTAGCCCCCTTAATCCTAGCAAACAGATCAGAAAGCAAAGGCAAAGGGTATTGGAATTTGACCGTGACCTTATTCAAGAGGCGATAATCAATACAGGGTCTCAAGGAGCCATCTTTTTTGGCAACAAAAAAAAAACCTGCTCCCAATGGTGAAGAAGATGGCCGAATATGCCCCTTCTCCAAGGACTCCTTAACATAGCTCCGAACATCACCATGAACCTCCTGACAACCCCAGCTAGTCACAGACATAGATTTCCAATCTAATACCGGATTATGCACCTGTATCCATGGGAAACCCAGCACAATAGCATCATGCAAATTATGCAACACCAGAAAACGACAATCTTCCTGATGGGCTGGCGCCATGCACATGGTCAGCTGTGTCCAAAACTGAGGTTTATTTTTAGCCAACGGTGTAGCATCAACGCCCCTCAAAGGAATACGACTCTGCAAATGCTGCAAGAGGAAACCACAACGTCTGGCAAATTCTAAGTCCATTAAGTTTAGAGCGGCGCCTGAATCCACAAATGCCATGACAGAAAATGACGATAATGAGCAGATCAGGGTCACAGATAACAGAAATTTAGGTTGTACAGTACTGATGGTAACAGAACTAGCGATTCTCTTGGTACGCTTAGGGCAATCAGAAATAACATGAGCAGAATCGCCGCAGTAAAAACACAACCTATTCTGACGTCTGAATCCTTGTCGTTCAGCTCTAGATACAATCCTATCACACTGCATAGGCTCAGGACTCCGCTCGGAAGACAATGCCATAGTGTGCACAACTCTGCGCTCGCGCAAGCGCCGATCAATCTGAATGGCCAGAGACATAGAATCACTCAGACCAGCAGGCGTGGGGAACCCCACCATAACATCTTTAACGGATTCAGAAAGACCCTTTCTGAAAATTGCCGCCAAAGCATCCTTATTCCATTTAGTCAGTACAGACCATTTTCTAAACTTCTGGCAATATGATTCTGCCGCTTCTTGACCCTGACACAGGGCCAACAAGGTCTTCTCAGCATGATCCACTGAATTAGGTTCATCATACAATAACCCAAGCGCCTGAAAAAAGGTGTCTACATTAAGCAACGCTGGATTCCCAGGTTCCAGGGCAAATGCCCAATCCTGGGGGTCACTACGCAGCAGATATATAACAATTTTAACCTGCTGGATGGGATCACCAGAGGAACGGGGTTTCAGAGCAAAAAACAGTTTACAGTTATTTTTAAAGCTCAGAAATTTGGACCTGTCCCCAAAAAACAAATCAGGAGTTGGAATTCTAGGCTCTAAAACAGGAGTCTGAACGATATAATCGGAAATACCCTGTACTCTAGCAGCAAGTTGATCCGCACGAGAAGCCAATTCCTGAACATCCATACCAGCGCTGAACTCCTGAGCCACCCAGAGGTAAAGAGGGAAGAAAAAAAAAAAACACAACAGACTACAGAAAAAAAAATGGCTCAGCACTTTCCTTCCCTTCTTCTGAGATGTGGTTAACTCATTGTTGGCCAGTTGTACTGTTATGCTCTGGTGGCCTAAGAGCAGCATGAGACGTGCTCTGGAGAAGGTGGTACCTGTACTGACCGCAGACCCTGAACTTAACACCGCAACTAGAAGTAGCCGTGGAATGTACCTATCACTCCCTAGACATCTCGACACAGCCGGAGGACTAATTACCCCTAGAGATAGAAAAGGGAAAACTATCTTGCCTCAGAGAAAATCCCCAAAGGATAGACAGCCCCCCACAAATATTGACTGTGAGAGGAGAGGGAAAAACATACACAGACTGAAATCAGAATTTTGCAAAGGAGGCCACTTCTAGCTAAATAAAAAGGATAGGACAGAGTACTATGCGGTCAGTATTAAAACACTAGAAAATATCCACCACAGAAAATACAAAATCTCCACAGCTAACTAAAGATATGGAGGGTATATCTGCATCTCCAGAGATACCAGCTTGGCTAAACAAATCCTTATACAGACCAAGCTGGACAAGACAAAAACATGAAAAAGAACTGAACAATAAGGACACAGCATGTGGACAGCAAAAATCAAGGTCAGAACTTATCTTTGTTGAAATGAACAGCAAAGCAGGAGAGACCAGGAAAGGATGAGAATCCTCCAGGAACAATGGACAACTGGCACTGACTAAAGGGTCAAGCAAGACTAAATAGCCCAGTCAGAATTGCAAAAAGTGAACACACCTGACAAATGCTGCGACTCAGAGACAGCAGCGCTACCACTTACAACCACCGGAGGGAGCCCAAGAGCAGAATTCACAACAATATCTGGCTCTAAACCAACACAGCTCATCACTCCAAGAACACTATCCCCACAGTGAAGCGTGGTGGTAGCTGCATCATGCTTTGGGGATGTTTTTTGGCAGCAGGGACAGGAAAAATTTTCCGAGTCAAGGGAAAGATGGATGGTGCAAAATACAGGGATATTCTAGAGCAAAACTTGTTTCAGTCTGTGGGTGATTTAAGACTTCAGAATGGGACGGAGGTTCACCTTCCAACAAGACAATGACAGAAAGCATACTGCTAAATCAAAACTCGAGTGGTTTAAGAGGAAACGTGTAAATGTTTTGGAATGGCCTAGTCAAAGACTAGACCTTAATCAAATTGATAATCTGTAGTTAGTCAGAATTGAAGATTGCTGTTCACCAGAGAAACCATCTAACTTGA